>NC_068983.1:160134148-160138584 GCF_001194135.2 Octopus bimaculoides
TGTGTGTGTGTGTGTGTGTGTGTGTGTGTGTGTGTGTGCACGTGTGCACATGTGTGTGTTTGCATGCATGTGTGTGCACACACATACACATTTGTGTGTGTGCATGCATGTGTGTGTGTGTGTGTGCAAGCATGCTTGTGTATGTGTGTGTATCTTGTATAAGTGTGTCTATGTGCATGGTCTGTGTTTGTGTACATTAGTAATTAAGAAGTAGTATAGATTGTGTGCCCTTATATCAAAAGTTAATTTAGTCATTCAATAAATAGAGAATGACAAAAATTAGTAACAGACTGAAATAAATATTGAGATTGATATGGTTGACAAAACCCTTGATGATGTTACCTCACTATGGCTGTAATAAATGTCTGAAATTAGTAAAAGAGAAAGACAACATGCAGGTACCATAAAAAAAAATCCCCCTAACTATTCCATGTAGAATTTTCTAATGTATTTCCCTTATAATTATTTAATTTAAATTCTTTTCTGACTTTTCAGTGTTTTGACTAATTAATTTACATTTTTTATCAATCAGTTATGGTGCGAAAATCAAATACCATAATTTGCTTTCAAGTTCATCTGAAAACAAGTTCCAGGTCATTACTCTGCCAGAAGTATTGCATACAATCATAAAATCAAAGAGTGGATATGTTTCTCTTTTCCCTCACTGATTGGTGCTTATAAAACCTGATAACACTTTACAAACAAGCTTGGTTCTTTGTATGTATTTATAATAAACAAAATATAAGGGATAATCATATCATTAATGCAAATAATACTGATGCAATTATATCACACAGAATCGATGCAAGAGTAATGTTATGCCAGACTCATTATGAACAAAGGATCAAAAAAAATATCTATATAACAATAGGTGGTTCTTGTTTTTGACCAAAGTAGTTGAGGTAGTGCAGAAAGCCTTAGCAGATCTTGCCAAATTTGTTCAGCTTTTTAAGGTCAATACCTGTAATGAAATCATGAGTACATGAGCAGAGATAGGGCTCCAGAAGGAAACATCTCTGAGGAGGAAAGAGGGGTTAAAGTGTTCAATATGAGATTGAAAGAAATGACACAAAGTGACAATGACAAGGGGAGAAGAGCTAAACATCTTGTTGGTTCAGATGAACAAGAACTGTTGCAGTGGTAATAAAAGAAACAAAGCCATAGCCAATTAGTGGCTTGCTGGTTTGTAATACATCAGATTTGAAAATTTGCTGGCCAGATGGATTTTGTATTTGGATGAGATCTAGAATGCTTGGGTGTAGTAGCTGTTTTGTCTTAGCCAGGGTATCACAAGACTAATTAGGAAGAGAATAAGCATAGAGGGAATGCAGTTTACATTTATGAGAATAGGGGTATTATCAGTGCCTTCTCTTTAGTTAGACAACTATACAGTCTTTTAGTTGAGAGAATGGAACTATATGCATCTGTTGATTTGAAGAAAGCTTTTGACAAAATTCCACAAACTGAAATCATGAAGACACTAAGAAAACTGTGTGTAGATGAATGGCTAATGAGAATAATGAATGCCATGTATAGGGGGTGCCCACAAAGCAAGATTTAGCAATGAGTTCAAACAAAGAATTTAGTGTTCAGTTAAGTGTCCATCAGGGTTTGGCTCTCAGCCATCCAATTCATTATAATTCTCCTAGCCATAACAGAAAAATTTCATGTCCAGGCGTCTTTGATAATTTCTGTAAGCCACTATCCTAGTTTTATCAACTAAATCAGTTAAAAAGAAAAAGGAAATGTTCCAGATATGAAAGGAGAGAACCAGGAAGTCTAAAAGTAAAACTAGCAAAAATGAAACTTAGCTGAGTAAAAAAAATATGTGCTTGATATGTAGAAAAGATATTGCTAGTGATTTTATATTGTGTGCTCTGATTAAACTATAAATGCCAAAGAGATTCAATGGAGTCTCAGATGGGTTGGAAGAGAAGGATTTTATATGTAATAGGTACAGAGGTGTAGTTAGCAATTTGAGCAACCATGAAATTAATTCTTTCAGATACCCAGAATATTCCCTAAAAATAGATATGGCTTCTGTTAACTGGGTGGCTTATTCAACAATGAAGATAATGTTCTAAACATGTTGTAGCTAGAGTAAGGACAAAGTGGAAAAAGTTGAGTCACTTGTTACCCCTGCTTTGAATGAATGAATTCTTCTCTGAATGAAGGGCAAATTGTATGATACTTGAGCACAAAATATTATTTAGCATGGTAGCACAAAATGGCTAATTAATGGGGAGGATGTGCGAAGGCAACAAAGAAATGAAGTGGGCATGCTCCTCTGGATGTATAATGTTAGTGCATGAATGGTGGAGCAATCAGATGTAGTGTGCAAGAAAGGAGACTGCCCTGGTTTGGCCAAGGAATGGAAAGGAAGGGTGACAGTTAGGTAAAGGAGTCCCAAGTGGAATGAACCAGCAAAATAAGAAGACCAAGGAAGATATGGAAGACATAGTGAAAACTGATCTTCAAATGTTGAACCTCATTAAGAAGACACTGTTGGATTACAATAAGCAGTGAAATGCTGTGCTGGAAAATACCCATGCAACTTGTACAAGAATGGTAAAACAGATGAAAAATATTGATGATGGTGTCTTTTATAGTATTAGAGATATAGGCTAGTCATTGGGAGATAATTTTGGTTATGTTATAGCTGTAGCGCCACTGTATAAGGTTATCAGATGTTGTGTAAGTGCAGTGATTCAATAATTTTGATTTCATGGCACACTGGAAATCAAACAAAACTACTGTCACACTTGGCATGGATGGTCAAAATTTAAACTGCTACACTTTGCATGAGAAATTAAAAATTATGCAAGGTGGTGCTGAAAAGTTCCTGGCTTTAAGGGTTTTGCGAAAGACCTGGTTGGAGGCCCAACCTTCTGAGTTCTTTTACAGAGCTTAGAAAAACTGAAGGACCACCATAACGAGTGTTTTCTTATATCCAAAGCCAGGAACTTTTTAGCACCACATTGTACTTCCACACTGCTTGCAAAGTTAAAATTATACCTCCACACTTTTCATGGAAAGTTGAAAGTTACTGACATATTTTACATGTAAATTTACAAATAAACCGTGTTTTAAAGTTAAAAATACAGAAAATATAATATAAGTCATTGTTTACCTTGTTTGATTAATTATAGTTGTGTGTAACAAAACATAACTTGTTTCGAAGATTCTCAGCTATTTGTATCAATTTTCATGTCTTAAATGATATTCTAGAAAATCTACTGCACACCTAAATTCCTTTTGAAAATTACTATTGCACAACTATGCATCATTGCATAGCAGTGTACCATCACATTGCATTATACCAATGAAGTCAGGTGCATCATTTTAAAACTTCTATAGTGTCTCTTGACAGTATCTTAGCACTGATGGAAAAAATGAGACTGTCACTCTCCCTTGACAAATGTTTGTAAGTTCTCTATTCACAGAAGTATCATGTGCCATAGATATATGAAAATGATATAAATATTAGTACAATGTTATTACATATATAGTCTAATCACTTAGTACTAATGCAACATTGATCTCAAAGGAGGTGAATATAATTAATGATTAACAATGATTGAAGGGTGATCAATGATAGATATGAGTTAGATGGAAGGCAGGGGAGAGAAGGTGATGACCGGCAGTGCAGAAAGGGAGATGATGTGTAGGTGCATAGGTTTCAAGCATGTAGGGGAAGAGACAGATGTAGCGTGGGGAGAGAGAGTGATTTATTGCACTGGGGAGAGAGAGAGAGAGAGAGAGAGAGAGAGAGAGAGAGAAAGAGAGAAAGAGAGAGAGAAAGAGAGAGAGAAAGAGATAATTTGGTTGGGAGAACAGAAGAGTGATCAATGTAAAATGTGAGTGGAGGGAGACAATGAGGAGAATGAAGGATGAATGTGAAGTGAAGTGGTTCTGTATAGTGCGAAATACAACCCATCTCATACAAACAGATAATGATGAAAAATGTAGTTCTGCATTCTGCTTTCAATTAATTACAGCAGCAAATATGTACAAATATATGTTCTCTCTCTCTCTCTCTCTCTTTCTCTCTCTCTTTCTCTCTCTCTCTCTCACTCTCTCTCTCTCTCTCTCTCTCTCTCTCTCTCTCTCTCTCTCTCTCTCTCTCTCTCTCTCTCTCTCTCTCTCTCTCTCTCTCTCTCACACACACACACACACACACACACATGCACAAATATATATACTGATGCATTGGCAGTATCTATCTACTAAATTTCAGTCGCATAGTATTGCTCACCCTAAAGCTAGTACAGAAATACTTACTCATGGCTCTGCACAAAAATGAGGTCCAACCTCAAATCAGGGGACTGCACAAAAATGAGGTCCAACCTCAAATCAGGGGACTGCACAAAAATGAGGTCCAACCTCAAATCAGGGGACTGCACAAAAATGAGGTCCAACCTCAAATCAGGGGACTT
>NC_068983.1:160138892-160146044 GCF_001194135.2 Octopus bimaculoides
TCTGCACAAAAATGAGGTCCAACCTCAAATCAGGGGACTGCACAAAAATGAGGTCCAACCTCAAATCAGGGGACTGCACAAAAATGAGGTCCAACCTCAAATCAGGGGACTTCCAAACAGGATCTTTGACTAGGCAGCCATGTCTGGTAAAATTATCAAAAGTAATTCAAAGATAATTAATTTTATGAACTAAATGCCACAGTTTTTTTATATCATGCTTCAATTCACTTCTATACATTTTAAACAGATTCACACGGTATTGTGTTTTGAATAATAACACTCAATAACTGTTGGTACGTAAAAAGCACCTTTCAAACATTGGGCCTCACAGAGGCAATGATAAGTGACTGAGATCTTCAGCGATATGCTGTGCTTGAGAAAACCTGTCAAGCCAAGTGAAATTGTAGTTGTGGTTGATGTTGGTGTTACATAACCGGTACACATGTAGGTGGCGCATAAAAAGCACCCATTACACTCTTGGAGTGGTTGGCATTAGGAAGGGCACCCAGCCATAGAAACCTTGCCAAATCAGATTGGAACCTGATGTGCCAGCAAAGTGTGTTCTACATACTAATTTAATCTCAAACGAAGTAGATACATCATGACTTTAACAAGAGGTATTTACTTAACTTCTGTCAATATCTTATAGCAACTTACCAGCTTCAGTCAAACTGTCTAACCCATGCTGGCATGGAAAACAAATGCTAAATGACGATGATGATGATGATGATGATGATGATGGGTTTTGTTTACTTGTGGGTATGTTAATGTTAGACCACCTATTTATGCAATAAAAGCAGTCTTATTTCATTAGAATTTCATAAATATTAGTGAAAATAAGTTTTATAGGTTACAAATCAGAAATTAAAAAAAACATAAAGAGGTAATATGATAAGTTTGTCATGTAATACAAACTGGACAAGAAGGAGTTATATTTCTTATCTTTTACTTGCTTTAATCATTAGATTGTGACCAAGCTGGGGCAACACCTTGAAGAATTTTAGTAGAACAAATTGACTCCAGTACTTATTTTTTTAAAGCCTAGTACTTATTTTATCAGTCTCTTTCTGCTGAATTACTAAGTTATAGTGACACAAACACTGGTTTCAAACCAAGGTGGGGGACAAGCACAGACAGAAACACACGCACACACACACACATGACAGGCTTCTTTCAGTTTCTGTCTACCAAATCCACTCACAGTGCTTTAGTTGGCTATAATAAAAGACACTTAACAAAGATATCACACAGTAAGACTGAACCTGGAACCATATGGTTGGGAAGCAAGTTTCTTACCAAACAGCTACACCTGTGTCTGTACATCTAGATATCTGATTATCTAAGTCAAATGCATTGGTTTTAGAAATTCAAAATCATCTTAGTAATTTCTATATCAGTGTAAAGGAAAAGAAAAATTAAAGTGGTACTCCAACATGGCCTTGGTTGTGATGTCTGAAAGAAACTAAAGAACATTATGTAAATAGTGGAATCAGTTTGAGTTCAATAAGAATAACGGGAAACAATGTAGGAACGAACTGTCTTTTTAAATGTATTGTTTTGATGGACAGAATGGAAACTGAAGGACATACAACTTCAATATGGATGAAGCAGGGGCTTTACTATGTTTATCCAGAGTGTCCTGGGTAGTATAGTAGCAAACATCATCATCATCATCATCGTCATCATCGTTTAACGTCCGCTTTCCATGCTAGCATGGGTTGGACGATTTGACTGAGGACTGGTGAAACCAGATGGCAACACCAGGCTCCAATCTAAATGCTCTTCCTAACGCCAACCACTCAGAGAGTGTAGTAGGTGCTTTTACGTGTCACCTGCACAAAGGCCAGTCAGGCGATACTGGCAACGGCCACGCTCGAAATGGTGTCCTTTATGTGCCACCCACACAAGCCAGTCCAGGGGCACTGGCAACGATGTAAGTACTAAAAAAATTTAGAAACAAGAATCAAATTTAATCATATGATATCTGTTCTGATTATTTTTTTTTCTGCAGATGCATAAACTTTTCTACCAATCTAATACATACACACACTTTCAGAATGAACAAAATGGCTGTATGATAAGTGAAATAACTCTGATAATTTGTTATTCTGTAAATGCATTGTAGCAAAATACAAATTAAGCAAAGACCTTTTTATGACTTAATATCATTAATATATTATATGATTTGAATAAAGTGCAAATATAGCCTTCAGTCATATTGGATTTCTTTAGCAAATTATAGTAATAAGCAATACACAGTATCTATAGCATAATTTCTTCTTTCTAGGTGTGGTGTGGAGGTATTTTTAGCAAAGTGCAACTGTATGAGAAGTAGTCTCCTAAATGTCTGAGATATATCAAAATTCAACATTTTCTAATATATATTATTAAGCATCCCTACAGAAAACCTAAGAAGGTAAAAACTAATAGATCAACCAAAGATGTATCAATTTGAAGTAAAAAGAGAAAATATACAATAGAAACTAGTAGCTGCTATTAGTCTCAGAAGATGCTTGCATGAATGAGAAGAAAATTAATTCTACTTGCAGTGTAAGTCTCTTATTCAAATAATAAGCTGTTGGTAAATAAAGGCTTTTGTGCCAGCAAAGTGTGTTCTACATACTAATTTAATCTCAAACGAAGTAGATACATCATGACTTTAACAAGAGGTAATTACTTAACTTCTGTCAATATCTTATAGCAACTTACCAATCTGTCTTGGAGAGAGAACTCTTCAATACAGATTTATCTGACTTTTGCAAGGTCACTTTACCAACAACAATTATCATTCATCTTAATCATAAGTCCAGGGTAGATTTCTAATTAGAAAATATATTTTGGTTTTACTTTAGAGACATGAAATGAATTTGTTGAACATAAAATGCAAACAAATACAAACTGCAATATCAATTCATGCAGAGTAAGAGGCTTCAGGAAATGCTACATGAAGAATTATAGCTTAGAATTCTTTGAATCTTTATTACTTTGAAACTTAAGTTAACTGAAACAATCATTTCCCATCAATCTGGCATTCAAGAGATTGGATTAAAAAGAATCAAAATTATCTTATGAAATGCTAACCATTAATTATCATTATTTTTATTTGATGGCAGCAGCAAGGACATGGAAATTAAATAACTAATTAACAAAAACATATATGAGTAAACCAACAAATAGTTTGATGCCAGCAGCAATCAGTAATTTCAAAGTTTTCCTAAATGTAAGATGTTAATTATCAAAAATAGACAGTTCTCAGGGCATAATATAATTAAACTAACTAAAAAGAATCGGTTTAAATAACATTTTTTTTTGTATAAAAAATTATTTCAAGTCATTTTAGCGAAGCTGTACTCAAAGCAAGACTGGCACATTACAATTATAACCTGAAAAATTCTGCTAATATTAGACAGGAAAATGAGTTGCAGCATGTTAGGGTTTATACAGTTTATACAGTCAAGTGTTTATAATTTTCTTGAAAGTTTTCATTTTCCTGTTGTATCATTATCCTGTTAAAACCAGTTTGTGTACTAGATACAATAGACATAAACATAATAGGCTGTGATGTTATGAAGTTCTTTTCTCAGCCACATAGTTTTTGGTTCAGTCCCACTGCATGGCACCTTGGGCATGTGTTTTCTATTATTGCCCTTGATTGACCAAAGTCTTGGATGTGGATTCGGTTGGTGAAAACTGAAAGAAACCTGTCATATGTAAATGCATGTGTATATGGGTGTGTATGTTACTGTCCCCCTATTTTGACCTTGTACCATAGCTGTAATGAGTGTCATCATGATACAAGTGGTGTCCATTGTCTCCAATATTCTATACAAACCAGTACAGGTATGAGGAAATATTATCTTGCTTGGAAGTAAATGAGGGTTGGTGACACTAAGGGTAATTGGCCATGCAAAATCTGCCTCAACAAATTCCATCTGCTCCATGTAAGCACAGAAAAGGAAACGTTAAATGATGATGATGATGATGATGATGATGATGAAATGGTTAAGATGAAAATTTCACCTGGATATATAATATGACTATGGTAGTACAGAATGTATTTGTTTCAAACTTTGTTACAAGGCCAGCAGGAATTTTAGGGGAAAGGAGATGATTGATTACATTGACTTCAGTATTTGACTGGTACTTTATTTTATCAACCCCCAAAAAATGAAAGGCAAGTAGGTGGATGTAGACTCAAAATGGAAAGAGCTGGAACAACATGCTGAAGACTCTGCTAGTTTGCCAGTACAAGTAATCTCCTCACAAAGTGATTGATTTACCCTACATTCTGTGTTTAAATCTGACCAGGAGTGATTGTGGCTTTCCAACAACTTGAAAGTACAACTTGAGAGTACAAAAACTAAGGGCCATTAACCTGCTAATCAACATAATCAGCCAAAAAATTGGTTGTGTAAAAAGAAATCAATATTCATATATTGATAATTGGCTTTTAAACTGGAAATAAAAATATCGTGTGCAAAAATAAATTTAAATTTGTTTTCTTTTTATTTACCCTATTTTTGTTCCACTCTTTTGTTTTCGCTTTTTTTTTATTGTTAATCTTTCAATTTGCCTTTATGTTAATATTTGGGTAATGTCCAGCCACCCCCACCATCAACATTGCAACAGGAGACAGAATAAAACCTTTACTGAAATAAAGCTAAAAGATATTGAATGCACAGTAAGATACTGAGAGACAGACATCATTTTAATGTAGTTTTGATTGCTTTAATAACACCTAAGTATTGAAGCTGTCTAGAATTATGTGGCAACGATCAAATTTGGGATAATACCAGAAATTTTCAACTTCCTGAAAATATCAAATTACATTTGAAACTAGAAGTCCCCCCAAAATTTGACACCAAAGGTTTTAATTAAAATGTACCGAACAAGATATGAATATTATTAAAGATGAAGTATAAATTGAAATGGCAGAAAATCTAAAAACCATTCGCAATCAGATAATTGCTGTCTTCACTAAGTGTGATGGTAGAAAGCTAGTGTTCAAAGATTAATATAGAAGTTGTAGAGAAATTGATGCAATTATCTGCCATAATGATTTGATCCTTTTATGCTCGCAGTAAATGTGATAAAATTGCCTCTTCCTCAGATATAGCTGACAACAACAACTTTATTGAATTAACATGCTTGCATCTCTTCTAACATTTATCTCTAATCTCTACTTGTCAATTATTTTTCAATTACCTTCTTTCAATGCCTCAATTTTTAGAATCTATATAATTTTAGTATTTAAATGCAAAATGTGTTATTTCTATTCAGTGCAGTGCAGATATTTGAACCTACACATGCAAATGCATGTTAATGTATGTGTGTGTGTATCTATATCTGTATGTATATATATACATACATACATGTATATATATATATATATATATATATATACATATACATATATAGATATATACATGGGTCATCTCAGTCTGAATCAGTTCTTATTCAGTGTTACTACCTTCCAAGACATATCTGAGGACCACATCTCATGCATATATTTCACTCATGCATCACAGTCATACATCTCACTATGGGCATGATTTCTACACCTGGCTGCTTTTAGTAACACCAATTGCTTCACAGAAAGTACAAAGTGCATTTTCTCTTGGCACCAGAGCTAATGAGGTTGTCATGCCCTTGACAGTTCTATAATGTTTCTATTTGATTTTGCCAACTGTCTTACAGAGTGTGCAGGAGGTATTTTATCATGACACCTACTCTAATGAAGCCACCTTGTAACTCACAAGACTATAAAGGCCCCACTATTCTGAAAGAGAAAACAGAGGAGAGGAGGAGGACGACATAAGCTGAGCTGAAGGTGAGATGTTGAGGATGGCTAAAGTATAAGAGGAGGAACAGCATTATTGGTGTGAGAGGGTAGTAGTGAGAAAAGTAACAAGAGAGACAGTGCTGAGGGTGTGGTGGAAGGGAAACAATAGTGCTAAGTATAAGTGGGAGAGAAAGGGGGAAGAGACAATGATAAGGATATTAGAAAGGAGTAAAAGAGGGAAGGTCCTGTACTATTCTATGTTTTATGGCTGAGTATGAGCTGGTGCTTGATAGAACGTGGGGATTGCTAAGGAAGTAGAGCAGCCATGAGGAGTCAATCAGCGAAGGAAAGAGAGGCAGAAGAGAGTTGCAGAGGCAGGTAGATGTGGTGGAAGAATGTTACAAGAGTATCTCAGCCACTCTCAGTACCACTGTTTTAACCCTTTAGCATTCAGATTTCTCTGTCAAATGTAATGCCTATTTATTCACATTGATAAAACTTTGCCATGCATTACTTTGTAGATTTGAGATTTCATTGATATAATTGTCTAATTTTAGAATAAAATTGTAAAGTAAGTGTGAGAGATTGGAGCTGGCCAGTTTGAAACAGGTAGATTATTTTGGTTGGATATGGTTGGTTTAGATGCTAAAGCGTTAAACATTCTCTTTGCTTTTCTTGCCCAAAAGTACAGGTCTTCTCCTGTACAACACGTTGTCAATCAACACAGTCCTTCATTGTCTCCTTTGTGAGATACAGTATCTTGGGATCAATTTCCATCACTTTATTGAAAGTCATCTTTGGTTTCCCTCTTTCACAAATTCCATTCCCTTTGAGAATTCAACACTTCTTTACACACATGTCTTCTTCCATAAGCATCATATGGTTGTACTACTGCAATCTTGTGCACTGCATTTTATTCCTCTTATGTTTAGTTTTCTCTCAAACCATTTGTTGTCCAGCATTCATAATGACAATTACTACACATTCTGTGGAGCATACTTACTTTATTTCTTCCAAATCTTCCATATCCATAATGCACATCTTCATCATACTACCATTATATCATCATCATCATCGTTTAACGTCCGCTTTCCATGCTAGCATGGTTTGGACGATTTGACTGAGGACTGGTGAAACCGGATGGCAACACCAGGCTCCAATCTAATTTGGCAGAGTTTCTACAGCTGGATGCCCTTCCTAACGCCAACTACTCAGAGAGTGTAGTGGGTGCTTTTACGTGTCACCCGCACGAAAACGGCCACGCTCGAAATGGTGTCTTTTATGTGCCACCCGCACAAGCCAGTCCAGGGGCACTGGCAACGATCTCACTCGAAAATCCTACGGGAGCCAGTCAGGCGGTACTGGCAACG
>NC_068983.1:160146402-160150069 GCF_001194135.2 Octopus bimaculoides
TATATATATAGATATATATATATGATAAATAATGGCATTGTGAAGTTCAACACAACCAAAGATTGGGCTCAGTAGTTTGTACCACACTCCACTTAAGTAACCAGTGTAGTATGACATGGATAGGCTTAGAGTATTGAATATGTACATTATTTTCTAAAAGTAGGTTGCTATGCTTAAGTGAAATCATGATGTGTATGTGTGTGAGTATGTATAGGCATGTGTATGTATATGTGCGTATATATGTGTGTGTATATATATATATATATATATATATATATATATATATATATATATTCCCTACACTCTATGAGTGGTTGGCGTTAGGAAGGGCATCCAGCTGTAGAAACTCTGCCAAATTAGATTGGAGCCTGGTGTTGCCATCCGGTTTCACCAGTCCTCAGTCAAATTGTCCAACCCATGCTAAGCATGGAAAGCGGACGTTAAACGATGATGATGATATATATATACATGTAATTAATGTGATGGAAGATGGAAGACACAAGAATCTTTATTATTGATCACTACAATCACTTCAACCCATCTAGCATCGATCCCTCATGGATGGGTTACTGCACAACTAGTTTAAATGTAGTCCCCAGTGTAGATGTGTCTTCACGGGTGATTTCAAGTGGTATCTCATTAAAATAAACTCTGTTTCACACAACCTATTACTGCATGTTTCCTTCTTTCATACCCAACGAAAACTGAGCCAGTGAACATGATTTACCAGCAAGCTCAGTCAAATGGGACACCACTTGGCTGACTGGTCTGCAGAGCACCTCCGAGACATTAGACTTGACAATGACACCCCGGTCTCATATCATTTCCGCTCTACTGGTCATTCATTACAACACTTGTCTGTGTTGAGATTGCCTTTGCACAAGGGCCATCCAGATTCCTGCCTTCACCATGAACAGGAATTAATCTTCTCACTTCACTCCTTTGCACCACATGGGTTCAACTCCCTTCTCCTCTTCATCTGAGTCCCCTTCTCTCCTCTCTTCATCTGACACCAACTTCTTCTCTTCCCTCCTACCCACCTTCTCCCTTCATTGACACCCCCTCCATCTACCCCCACCCCACACATCCCACTGACTAATACACCTGCTTGTTGCTTATACACATGTCTTCGTCTTTTGTTTTTCTGTAAATCTTAACTATTTATCTATCTGTGTGTGTGTGTGTGTGTGTGTGTGTGTGTGTGTGTGTGTGTGTGTGTGTGTGTGTGTGTGTGTGTGTGTGTGTGTGTGTGTGTGTGTGTGTGTGTGTGTGCTATCCAGTAGTAGTATTATATTTACTTCCAGGTTTGCATCTGGGTTCCTGTCGTGAGTGAATAGATAATTGAAAAAAACTTAGAGTCAGCAAGAAGGAGTATGGCTGGACATTTATGTTCAATCACTACAATCGTTTCTACACAATGTAGTTCTCCAGGTGTGCAGGTACATGCTTATGCAACCATTTCCCTGCATTATGAAATCTAGTTGTGTTTCCTCAGGTGGTACGTAAATATTAGCTCTGTGAATTGAAATTCTTGGCTTCAAGAGCATCCTCTCTCAGAGAATCAGTTGAGGAAACAGAACTAGATCCCATAATGCAAGGAAACATTTGCATAATCAAGTACCTGCACATCTGGAAAACTATGTTGCATAGAAACAATTGTAGTGATTGAAAGTAAACGTCAAACTGTATTCCTTGGTAACTCCAGACTTTTTCAATTATATATATATATATATATATATATTTAAAGCAGTTCAAGGGTCAAGAGTGCATGCATTTGTAACATATAGATGATAAATACCTGTCTGTCTCTTCTGCTCTTCGACATTTTCTTTTGTTTTTCACATCACAGAAAACAGAACATTATGTTTTTCAGTATTAAGAAACTATTTCATGTATAGTTAAAACCGTTTCCTTTTTTTTTTTTTTTTTGCTTCCTGATATTTTTAATTCACCTTGGTCATTACATTAAAATTTTCTGAGATATCAATACATTTTAGATTTACTAAATTTTGACACAAGTTTTAATTTCTATTTTCATTTCCCTACTTATAGTCCAACTAAAAAATATTCAAATCTGGTGTGATTATTTACTTTTTTGATTTTTGTTCTGAGAATATAAAAAGACCAATAATCAAAAATTGGAATGGTAGTCTGCTATACAAACTGCAAAACAAGCAGAAATCCAACAGCAATCATAGAAAAATATCAAAAATATAACAATGAAAGTTTTATTCCCAAAATTATTAGAATAATTTTGAAATGGTTTAAATAAAAGTTTTAAAAATACAGAAAATTGTAATCATTATTTTTTGCTATAATATTTCAGAATAATTGAGAGTGGAGAAAAACAGAAAAGTTTTAACATTTTGCAAAGTAGTCTAAAAATGGGAATATGAGACAGTTTTACAATAGATTCCTATTCTAGACGAAAATGATATAAAACTGGAAATAAAGGTAGTGTTTTTAATTATCAATTAGAATGAGACTAAGAATGTCATGACACTGCTTTTCTTCATCAGGCTTAATCTGTGTGCGTGTGTGTGTGTGTGTGTGTGTGTGTGTGTGTGCTATGTATGTGTGTGTGTGCTTATGTGTGTGTGTTTATGTTTGCATGTGTGTGTGCATGTTTGTGTGTGTGTGTGTGTGTGTGTGTGTGTGTGTGTGTGTGTGTGTGTGAAAATTCCTGACATGGAAAGATAAACCTGAATTGCTTGTAATAAACTTTCACAACATCTGGCAGTAAAGTATTTCAAAGTTTGCCGTCTGGTGGGTGTATGTAAGGTGCATTCCTCTCTACAAAGCTGAAAACTGCAATGTTTTAAATGCGCATCATCATCATCCTCATACCAGTGAGGTTACTTCTTTCCAGTCTCCCATGAAAAACATGTCTTGCCATGGGGAAATATAGGCGCAGGAGTGGCTGTATGGTAAATAGCTTGCTTACCAATCACCACATGGTTCTGGGTTCAGTCCCACTGCGTGACACCTTGGGTAAGTGTCTTCTACTATTGCCTCGGGCCGACCAAAGCCTTGTGAGTGGATTTGGTTGACGGAAACTGAAAGATGTCCGTCGTATATATACATATATATATATATATATGTGTGTGTATATTTGTGTGTCTGTGTTTGTCCCCCGCAACATCGCTTGACAACCTATGGTGGTGTGTTTACGTCCCCGTAACTTAGCAGTTCGGCAAAAGAGACCAATAAAATAAGTACTAGGCTTCCAAAGAATAAGTCCTGGGGTCGATTTGCTCGACTAAAAGTGGTGCTTCAGCATGGCCACAGTCAAATGACTGAAACAAGTAAAAGAGTAAAAGAGTATACCAAGAAACAAGTGAGAGTTGATAATAGGAATGGCATCTAGCCATAGAAAAATCAATCTCCAAATTTTGACTGACCCATGCAAGCATGGAAAAATGGACATTGAAATGATGATGATGATGATGATGATGATGGTCTAAATATAGGTGCAAGCATGGCTATGTCTTTAAGAATTTCTCTCTCTTTTTAAGTTATTCTAGGTTCAGTCTTACTGCACAGCCTCTTGAACAAATGTCTTCTACTATAATACCAGGCCTACCTTGTGAGTGGAATTGAGTAAAAACCCATCAATTATATATGTATGTATATATATATATATATATATATATATATATATATATAT
>NC_068983.1:160150400-160153529 GCF_001194135.2 Octopus bimaculoides
TATATATATATATATATATATATATATCATCATCATCATCATCATTTAACATCCGCTTTCCATGCCAGCATGGGTTAGATGGCTTGACTGGAACTAGTAAGGTGGTGAGCTGCACCAGGTTCCAGTCTGATTTGGCATGGTTTCTATGGCTGGATACTCTTCCTAACGCCAACCACTCCAAGAATGTAATGGCTGCCTTTTACATGCCACCAGCATGGATGCTATTTACATGATACCAGTAAAAGCCATGACTACTATTTCACAGGTGACATATATGCACACAGATACGTATATGCATAATGTATACATGTATGTACATGTGAGTGTGTGTACGTCTTTGTGTTTGTCACCTCACCACTTGACAACTGTTAGCTTGTTTATGTCACCATAAATGGGCAATTTGAGTCAAGGAGACTGGTAGAAACACAAGTATTGTGGTTGTTTTGTTCAACTAAACCCCATCAAGGTGATGCTTCAGTATGGCTGCAGTCCAGTGACTGAAATGAGTAATAAAATAAAAGAATTGATGTTTAATACATAAATATTGGTTTCGAATTTTGGCACAGGGTCAGTAATTTTGGAGGAAGTGATAAGTCGATTATATCAACTCCAGTGTTCCATTGGTACTTATTTTATCAATCCCAAAAGGATGAAAGGTAAAGTCGACCTTTGCAGAATTTCAACTTAGAACATAAAAATGTCACCAAGCATTTTAACAAGTGTGCTAAACTTTACATATAAATATTGGCTTCAGATTTTGGCACAAAACCAGCAAGTGTGGGTATAGGAATTAAGCTGATCACATTTGTCCCCAGTGATCAAATGGTACTTATTTTTTGGACCCTAAAAGGATGAAAGGCAAAGCTGAACTCAGTAAAATTTAAATTCAGAATGTAAAGATTCAGCATTTGGAAGGGCAACCAACCATACAAACTACACTAAATCAGATTGGAACCTGGTACAACTCTCCAGCTTACCAGTTTAATTCAAACCGTATAACCCATGCCAGAATGGAAAGCAGACGCTAAATGATGATGCTGATGAGGATGTAAAGATGGACAATATGTTGCTAAGCATTTTGCCCTGTATGCTAAACTTAACGTATAAATATTAATAACCAAAAAAAAAAAAAACCCAACTCTATGTAAATAACTAAGGTAACTCTTTTAGATAGGAAAAATGGGTTTGTTTAATGCTGGTTGTTTATTTCAACTGCGTGGAGGCGCAATGTCCCAGTGGTTAGGGCAGCGGACTCGCAGTCATAGGATCGCGGTTTCGATTCCCAGACCGGGCGTTGTGAGTGTTTATTGAGCGAAAACACCTAAAGCTCCACGAGGCTCCGACAGGGGATGGTGGCGAACCCTGCTGTACTCTTCCACCACAACTTTCTCTCACTCTTTCTTCCTGTTTCTGTTGCACCTGTATTTCAAAGGGTCAGCCTTGTCACACTGTCACGCTGAATATCCCCGAGAACTACGTTAAGGGTACACGTGTCTGTGGAGTGCTCAGCCACTTGCACGTTAATTTCATGAGCAGGCTGTTCCGTTTATTGGATCAACTGGAACCCTTGACATCATAAGTGACGGAGTGCCAACAACATGTTATCTCTTTCATTCCTTTGTTTATTCAGTATATTATTCTACAATAAATGTGCAGACATAACTGTGTGATTAGCAACGTGCTTTCCAGCCACATGATTTGGGGTGAGAAACCGATCAAGTAACCTTACGTATATAAGTGTGTGCGTGTGTGTGGTTGTGTGTGAGATTGTGTCTATGTGCACGTGAGTGTGTGAGGCTGTATGTGTGTGCACGTGTGTGTGAGTGTGTGTGTGTGTGTGTGTGAGTGTGTGTGTGTGTGAGTGTGTGTGTGTGTGTATGTACATGTGTGTGACTGTTCATGTGTGTGTCATTGTCTCCATGCTAGTGGTGTCATTTGCTTACATCTTCCACGAAAACATGTCTGGTCATGGGGAAATATTACTAACTTGGAAACAGGTGAGGGTTGGCAACAGGAAGGGCATTTGGCCATAGAAAATCCACTTCAACGTACTCCATCTGACCTGTGTAAGCATGGAGAAATATGCATTAAAATGATGATGATGATCATCATCATCATGATTATGACGATGATGACAATGATGATGATGATGATGATGATTTTACAGTAAAGATTGTACATAAATTATATTTAACCTTAGAATGTCTTCTTTCAAAGTATTTAGAAATAGATATAGATTATTCAACAGTGTGGTGATATGCTAAAGCTATGTTGCAAGAATACTGTTAATGTTAGCAGCACAGAATAACCAATTCTGTAACCAACAACTCACTCAATATTCTTTCTTTTGATATTTACTGAAATACTTCATCTTTGATATTGTTTAAGAAATGCTCTTCATTTGGTTATATGTATATATATATATATATATATATATATATATATATATATATATGACAAGGCTTTTCTTGAAAAAACAAAACTGTGGCCCAATATTAAACCTTATCAAGTATTGGTTGACTTTGAACGAGCAATTCGTGATAGCTGTGGCCATAACTTTATCGGAAGCACCAGCGTAAGTTGTTTATTTCATTTTTGTCCGAGAGTTTATAGGAAATTATGCCAACTCAGATATAAAGTTCAATATAGTACTGATGATTCTCTTGCTACCAAAATAAAAATGTTCTGCATACTGGCATTTTTACCACCAGAAGAAGTAATTGATACATATGAAGATCTCTGGGAGGACAAATCAATTCCAAAAGATTTTATAAGCTATTTAGAGCTGACATACATTGGACCAAAGAGGAAGACGTGGCAAATGAGAAGAGCCCTTGGAATGTTTACAGTCGACTAATTCGGGAATTACCTCAGACGTCATATGTTACTTGTGTTTTGTCCAGCAGTGGAGGCGCAATGGCCCAGTGGTTAGGGCAGTGGACTCGCGTCATAGGATTGTGGTTTCGATTCCCAGACCGGGTGTTGTGAGTGTTTTTTTGAGCAAAAACGCCTAAAGCTCCACGAGGCTCCGGCAGGGGATGGTAGCAAACCCTGCTGTACTCTTCCACCACAACTTTCTCTCACTCTTACTTCCTGTTTCTGTTGTGCCTGTAATTCAAAGGGTCAGCC
>NC_068983.1:160155596-160156439 GCF_001194135.2 Octopus bimaculoides
ATATATATATATATAAACGAGGTGTAGTCAAAAAGTGTCCGACCTTGACTGTTTTTGCTCAAAATAATAATGTGTGAGTAAAACACACATGGGTATTAGGTGGTTGCATTCTTCCTGAGTAAGTGCAAAATTTTCGTGTCTATAGGTTGTGCCATTTGCCCGCAGTAACGTGTTGAGAACTGATGTGAAGAGTGTGCTGTGCGATTTTTCTTTTTGTGCCAAGATGACGACCAAGTGCATTGAGCAAAGACATTGTATCAAATTCTGCCAAAGACATGGTGATATACAATCCCATACTATTGAGAAGATTTAGGTCTTTAGTGATGATGGTATGGAAAATACACAAATAAAGGAGTGGTACAAACAAAGGTGTGGTCAAAGATGGTCACACCTCAGTGGACAGTGAGCCACATTGTGGCAGACCATCCAATGGCAGAAATGACAAAATGATTGCAAAAGTTCAAGGAATAGTCTACAAAGACTATTGTAAAGTAAAGTGAAAGCACACTATAAAAATAAAACTACTGAATAATAATAATAATTATAATAATAATTATAATAATAGTAATAATAATAATAATAATAATAATAATAATAATAATAATAATAATAATAATAATAATAATAATAATAACAACATTGAAAAATACCTTAGAAATGAGAACCCAAGTTTGAAATTTCCCCAAGACACCTTGACGAAGGCTGGAGGGTATATCAGCTGAAACGTGTTAACAACAAACAAGATGAGAACAAATATCCATCAAATGTAAATAATGTTCAAAATATCAGTCTGTGAAAATGCAGATGCAGCTTAATATATAAATATATATATATATATATATA
>NC_068983.1:160156474-160169727 GCF_001194135.2 Octopus bimaculoides
ATATATATCCTGAAAACTCCTCACAGCCTTAGCTTTGTTATCTCATTTTGTCTAATATATATGTGTGTGTGTACATATATATATATATATATATATATATACATATACACACACATGCATTCATACATACATATGAAATAAACAAATATATGTATATTTTTTTTTGTATATATTACATACATTATATTACACACAAATGCATACATGATTAATAATAATAATAAACGGTGGCTTGGAAGAGAAGAGGTAAATGCATAGGCAACTTCTAGCCTTCTGAAAAAACAAAACTAGGCCTGTGCCTCCAAATGGAGATATATAATCAGTCTTGTCTAACAGTAGCCCCAGATACATGTGATGTGTGTGTGTGTGTGTGTGTGTGTGTGTGTGCATGTTAGTACGCATGATGTATGGTATATTAACTGAACATATTTTTATTTTTATTTATGCACCCTTTTAAATCCTAGCCAAGCTCATGGGCCCGGTTTCCCAGTTTCTATGGCGTATATGTCCCCACTCCCAGCTGGATGAGACGCCAGTCCATCGCAGTGTTGCTCACTCAAGAAACAGCAAGAAAGAGTAAGAGAAAGTTGGGGTGAAAAAGTACAACAGGGGTCCCCACCACCCCCTGCCGGAGCCTTGTGGAGCTTTAGGTGTTTTCGCTCAATAAACACTCACAATGCCCGGTCTCGGAATTGAAACCGCGATTCTCCGACCGCGAGTCTGCTGCCCTAACCACTAGGCCATTGCACTTCCACAACTTAACATATAGATATGCTATATTCTTTATATAATCTATACTTTACACAAAACCAACATTTGCATTGATATCCAGACACAAACTTTTAATGTATTTAGCTTTACCTTTGAAGATGCCTTTTTGGTTAAAGCTCAATATGAGATTCTTAACTGATGGATATATTTGTAATTTAATAATAGTAATTTAAATTAACAATAGTAGAATGATTTTTGTTTTGAATTATAAAAACATGGAGATCTGACCTGACAAAAACGAAATTTTAAAATGATAGATAGGTAGGTATATTTAAAATGAATTTTCACAGATCATTTCATAGTTTCATTAGGGAGCTTTGTAAACTAAAAATACATATATATTATTTTGTTAGTTAATATTTTTTGTAAAAAATCAAAAAAGATATTTATGTTATGCACAGAATATTTTTTTACTCTCCATACATTTGACAAACACATTCTAAATACTATGTAGATTTGATAAATTCTATGAAATAAATTTACCAATGTGAAAACTAATAATACAATCCTAGATATTAAAATTGTATTCAATTTCCTATCAGAAAGTCTAGCTCTTATCCAAATGCAAGAATCAAAAGCAAACGAGAACAAAACTGCATACATCAAGTATGGCTGTATGGTTAATAAGTTTGCTTGGAAAGGACCTAGTTCCAGGTTTGATTCAATTGTGTGGCAGCTTGGATAGGGGAACTCTACCATTGTTTTAAGTTGCCCAATGCTTTTTGAATGGAATCTGATAGACAGAAACATACATACGTTCGTACATACATACTTATGTACAGACATACATATATACATACACATACATACATACATACCTACCTTCATACATACATACATACATACATACATACATACATACATACATACATACATACATAGAAAAAAGGAAATCGACCAGCTAATTTGTACATTACAAGTGCAATTTGTAAGTGGAACAGTAAAAATATGCATGACTTTTCTCAAGTTCCAAATGTGAATTTGTCTGTATTAACTACATCCTAAATAAATACAGGAGAAAGAGGACTTCTGTGGACCATTGATAAGGATTTTGCAAATCAAGTTCTCAAGATACACTTTCAGCTTCATACTCCCTTGCATAGCTAGAGTGTGTGCTACTCGGGGTGGCCCTTCCATTTGCCACCCCTGGACCCCACAAAAAACATATAATGCCTACAGCAGACCCAAAAGTGCCGCCCCTTTAAAAGTGCCCCTACTGCCCCTGCTCCCCAGCTATGCTAGCATTCATGCATATTATTATTGGAGCAACAAGATACATACCAACTCATCTGGAGCAAAGTATGGCTGAGCTTGGAATCTTGGGGAGAGAATGCAAACCTTTGATTCATATGCTAGAAATGATTGCAATATCTGAGACTATAAAAATCTGCAAGATCTTCTTAAGATTTAAAGGATGATGTTTAAAACAAGATATTTTCGTTCACAACCTCGCTACCAAATAAATGACTGGTCAAAATTAAAAAGAGAAAGAGAAGATACATACATGCATACATACATACATAATACATACATACATACATACATACATACATACATACATACATACATACATACATATGTAAATACACACACAAACTTCTTGGTAACACAGCCACACCTGAGCTTATCATATGCAGATAAATGTACACATATAAATATTCACATACATATGTACATGTAAATATATAAATGTTGACATTCAACATCAAAAACACTAACAGACTGGATAACATAAAAACTAATACTACCTATCATTTGTTGAAGAATTTAGTTCTCTTTCTCTAAACAGCACTTGAAAGACTAATTGAAACCCTACTGTAAGAATTTTCTGGTAGAGCTGCTTCTTCTAGCAGCAGCTTAGATTCTCTACTTGGCTATGAATGTGTGATTCCAAAGTTTCAGATCTGTAATTTAGTTTACAAATAGTATTATAGAAGGCATATATAAACTATATGGTAATCATTAAGCCATGATATTGAAAACATTTAAAGTAACATAATGGCATATCATCTTGAAACAGAAAAACAACAGGCATTATAAAAAGGAAAAAAGAACAAATAATATAGATTATTAGTAATGGACATTTGGACATTCAAGAGATGAAACTATGAAATGCCAGAACCCTGAACCAAAGAGTATATTAATTTTAATTTCTAACAACTTCAAAGAAACATGAAAAAGCTATAAATTTTTATTTTTATTTTTTTCAACATTTGTATTTCCATTCATAT
Source organism: Octopus bimaculoides (assembly GCF_001194135.2). Taxonomy (NCBI): domain Eukaryota; kingdom Metazoa; phylum Mollusca; class Cephalopoda; order Octopoda; family Octopodidae; genus Octopus; species Octopus bimaculoides. The sequence continues at coordinate 160,159,477 of NC_068983.1, forward strand.
TGGAGACTACATATGCAATCAATCTCCATGTACATTTGAACATGTGTGTGAATATATATATATACACATATGTGTGCAAATGTATGTATCCATATGTGTGTTATTACTGCTGTTGTTTAGCTCATTCAGCTGACCCATGATCAAGGGTAATCCATTTTTGATCATAGGTCTATATCCAGGATTATATTGTGCAATTTATACTTCCCAATAGTAGGATTGCAGGGTATAATTTCATGATATTTGACTACAATTTCCTGCAGGTTGCATGACCAGATATCAGGACAATTTCACTTCTTTATCTTTCATTTTTTTTTTCTGTTCTTTCCTTTTAAGGATCATGAAAACTATTTCAGTTACTATTTCTGTATTATTCTTTTATCATTTCACTGGTTTCAGTCTGTAGTCATGCTGGGACACTACCTCCCTAGAGCTGCAGTTGCTTATATATTAATCTCTGTAGTTGATCTGATACTTATTTTATCAATCATATAAAGTGAGGTTAACCTGGACATAAAGGCATGAAAATCATACAGGTACAGGCATGGCTGAGTAGTTAAGATCATTTGGCAACCACATGGTTTTCGATTCAGTCACACACCATGGCACTTTGGGCAACTATCTTCTATTATAGACCTAAGTTCACCAATCTCTTGTGAGTGAATTTGTTGGACAGAAAGTGTAGGTAACTCATTATATATATAAGTGTGTGTGCACGTGTGTGTGTGTGTTTGAGCATGTGAGAATGTGTGTGTGTATGCATGTGTGAGTGTGTATATATCTGTGTGTGTGCTTGTGCCTAACTTCGTGTTGTCCCCAACCACTGCTTGACAACTAGTGTTTGTTTGTGCTCCCATAACTTAGAAATTAAGCAAAAGACTGATAGAATAAGTACCAAACTCAAAACAATACGTACTGGGGCCAATTTGATCAACTAGATACCTGAAGATGGGGCACTGGCATGAGTACAGTTTAATGACAAAAACAAGTCAAAGAAAATATGAGTATATCAAAAGCTACTTTTCCTTGATGTGCCAATTTTGAGGAGCAATCTAATTTTCTAAAAAAAATCCCTCTCTTAAAGCAGCACATCATTACGATTTTTTCATTATTGGTTTCAGATTTTGGCACAAGGCCAGAAATTTGGGGCAAATGGGTAAGTCAATTACATTGAATCCAGTACTTAACTGGTACTTATTTTATCAACACTGAAATAAGGAAAGGCAAAGTCGATTTCAGTGGTATTTGAACTTAGAACATAAAGACAGATGAAATACCGCTAAGCATTTTGTCTGGCATGCAAACGATTGTGAAAATTCACTGCCTTGATTTCTTCATTATTAATTTGTTATTTTGAGAGTTTTGTTAGTTTCATTATTATAGGTGCAGGAGTGGTTGCATGGTAAGTAGCTTGCTTACTAACCACATGGTTCCAGGTTCAGTCCCACTGCGTGGAACCATGGGCAAGTGTCCTTTACTACAGCCTCGGGCCGACCAAAGCCTTGTGAGTGGATTTGGTAGAGAGAAACTGAATGAAGCCCTTCGTATATATATATGTGTGTGTGTGTGTGTGTGTGTGTGTGTGTGTTTGTGTGTGTTTGTATGTTTGTGTGTTTGTCACCCCAACATCGCTTGACAACTGATGCTGGTGTGTTTACGTCCCTGTCACTTAGTGGTTCGGCAAGAAAGAACAATAGAATAAGTACTAGGCTTACAAAGAATAAGTCCTGGGGTCGATTTGCTCGACGAAAGGGCGGTGCTCCAGCATGGCCGCAGTCAAATGACTGAAACAAATAAAAGAATAAAAAGAATATAAAAGAACTTATTTTGTTAGATTTCTTGTTATTTTGAGTTTTGTTAGTTTCCTGATTAACTTATTTTGCTAATTTTCTTGTTATTTTGAGAGTTTTGTTAGCTTCATTATTTTGTTAGTTTCCTTGTTATTTATTGTTTTTCCAGAGGTGAAAGCTTTTTAGACGTTTTGAGATGAGACGGTGGAAGTGAGTAAGTAATCCTCAAAGAGAACATCAAACATAAATGTTCATGATAAATTTTACTCCACTAAAAATACCTGAAGGCCAGGTGTTTGTATTTAAATAGGTAATGATATAAATCTACCTTTTAAGAACTCATATGCTTCCACACAGTTTTCATCTTGCCAACTTTACTCACAAGGCTTTGGTTGAGCTGCTGTTGTGATAGAAGCTCTAGCTGCCACACAGTAAGATTAAACCTGAAACCATGAAACTGTAGAGTAAACTTCTTCAGAACATAGTCATGATGTCCAATACCCATTGAATTTGTTGGTTGGTTGGATTGACATTTCGCTTTGACTGTTGACTTATTAAATTATCATAGCATAACTGAAAAGAAAATAGCTACTAGAAACCCAAAGTTCCATTTCCTCTTAGATTTTTGATTCTGTAAACTTTGATATCTGAATGTATCAGTGTGTGTGTATGTGTGTGTGTGGGAAAGTGGTAGAGGAAGAAAGAATATTCACTCATAATTAGATAGCAGCAAACATATCTACAGCTTTGGTTATATCTCATTGGAATTTGCTATATTTATTTTATTAATATACCAGTGTAAAGCTTTGTGAGTTCACACACACACACACACATATATACACACACACATACACACATGTATGTATATCTATGAATATATGTGTACATTCACTGACACATGTATATATGTATATGTATACAAACATATTTATATGTGCATATGTCTACAAACACATATACATACATGCACAAATACACAGATACACACACAAATTGTGTGTGAATCTTTATCTTTTTATACAGGTGCAGCATATTCATATAAACATACTTTATATCTTGAAATCTAACTACGAGTCATAAAATGTAACACATATTTTAGTTCTGCTTATTTGTCTAACAAATATATGTGGAACATAAAAGAGGTATGCTATTTCAGCTTGCTAAACACATATATGCTTTTTTCTGATATCACTGATGCTGCAACTTCATTCATGGAACTGCCAAAGGAGCATATCTTCTTTCTGTTCAAATCATCTACAGTTACAGTAATATTCCACCCCTTCCCCATGAACCATTTGGCTGTTGAATCCCTTTTGAATATACTTTTATTTCATGTAGCTAGCATCCATATCTTTTGCTGAAACCACAAGAAGAATCTAGTTCAGCTTTAAAAATAATGAAATTATATGTCGTATTGGACACACAATTATGAATTAGATTGTGAATTCAAATTTTGAACCAGGCAGCTGCTTTGCCCTTGAGCAAAATACTTCATTTCATGTTGCTTCAGTTCACTCAGATGAAAATAAGTACCAGTAACAAGTTGGGGTGCTGGTGGCTTAACTCAGCAACTGACTGGTGTCCAATTCAGGAAAGAGTCTTTTACTCTCAGTTAAATGCTACAGAAAGTGGGGCAAGCTCTGGGCTGATTGGCCTGTAGTCAAACCAGTGAAGTATTTCAAAATTATGCATATATATTTATATACACATGCTTACAAAATGCACACACACATTATATATATATATATATATATATATATATATATATATATATATATAACACCATCATTTAACATTTGTTTTCCACACTGGCATAAGCTGGACACTTTAACAGGAGCTAGTAAGGCTGGGCGCTGCACCAGGTCCCATTGTCTGTTTTGGCATGGTTTCTATGGCTGGATGCCCTTCCTAACTTCCTAACACCGAGCACTTTTCAGAGTATTCATCATCATCATCATCATCGTTTAACGTCCGCTTTCCATGCTGGCATGGGTTGGCCGATTTGACTGAGGACTGGTGAAACCGGATGGCAACACCAGGCTCCAATGGGTACATTTTATGTGCCAACAACATCAATAATTTTTATGTGACACCCCCAACCAACAGGGTGGCCAAATAACTTACAAGACAAAAACCCCTCAGCTGTGCAGAGGGAGTAGTATTGAGTAGGGATGGAATTGTGCTAGTTGATGAGAAATTAAAGAGGGACACGGATTAGTATCTTGCTGTAGAGTTGATACGCACATGCATATATATATACACACACATGCATATATATATACACACGCATGTATATACACACATGCATATATTTATCTTAACAAGTCAACATTTACATAAGGCAAGGCTTCTTCTCTGAAGACCTTCTCTGAAGACCTTCTCTGAAGACCTTCTCTGAAGACCTTCTACTGTTCAGCTCTCCCGAAAATTTCTTATAATTTTATTTATAAATAGAATAAAATAGGAGTAAGATACTTTGATTTATAGACAAACAAATAGATAGATAGACGGACAGATAGACAAACAAACAGGCAGATGGACAGATAGAAGACAAGCAGACAAACAGACAGACAGATAGATAGAAGACAAGCAGCTAGAGAGACAGATAGACCAACAGGAAGACAGCAGGGCAAAAGATATATATATATACTCACAGGCATGATTGTGTGGTTAAAATGTTCATTTCAAAATCATGTGGTCTTTCATTCAGTACTCTTGCATGACACCTTGAGCAAGTCTCTTCTATTATAGCTCTGAACTAAGCAAAGCCTTGTGAGTATAGTTGGTAGATGGAAACTGAATGTATATGTGTCTGTGTGTGTCCTTTTCTTGACATGATGCGATAGTTGTATATGAGCAATATCATCATATAAGCAGTATTATTCCAAACTGGCCTTAGAAAATCTCCTTCAACAAATTCTATCTGATCTATGCAAGTATGGATGGAAAGTAGACATTAAAACAATGATGACGATGGTAACAACAGGGACAACAACAATGATGATCATCATGATGACAACAACGACAATGAACATCATGATGAAGGTCACACTTAGAAAATATATTAAAATGCATTTAAGTCAAATAATGTTTCTGAACAACCCAGAAATATCATTAGTCTGTTATTTGTGCACTGAGGATCAAACATTACCAACAGGGATTTATGAGTGAATTAAATTGGAAAGAGAAAATAACACAAGCAATGAAAATTAATTCGTTATTGATAGTTCATTTCAAACTTTAATGATCAATGTCTGTATATCTCTAACATATCTTCCTTTAATATAGACAATTTTTCATGTAAAAGAACAAACACACATCTGGTTGTTGCTACTGCTTGTCTAGGATTGGTGAAGTTTGGCCAAAACAATGAATCAAAACACAGATGGAAGATGAGAGAATATTGCATAATCAGTTGATCCTACTTTCAGGTGAAGCAGATCAGATTAAGCAGAGACAACTGACAACTAGCTTCAGCTAGTATTTCTTATTGACCAGGTCATAGATCAAAAGCTTTGAACTATCATCAATTGGATACTCAAGATAGATTATTATCAGATGGCTAATCATAACAACAGCTGGCTTTTCATGAACTTTAGAGAGGCTGAAAAGTAAACTATTTTTGTTCATTATCATTATTCTTCTTCAATATTTAGCTTACAGTCTGGAAGGTGGTAAGTGCTACTAATGTTATCAGTACATTAGAAATGGCTGTACTGTTGGACGTTTGTATCTGTTTGTCTGTCTGTATCAGGTTGCTGCTATCCTGTTACCAACATTTACTTTTCTGATTTAACGAGCAAACTTTAACCCAAGTCACATTGGTGAACGAAATGACATCATTAGCATTCACTAATCTAGCTTTGGTTAGGATTTCCACTCACATAATGATGGCTAAAACAAACTAAAACTCTATAAAACTTTAGAATATGCTTTCTAATAAATCCTATGTATCTGAATTTCTCGGTGATCAGACAGAGACTCTTTAATTGGCTCAAAGAGTACACAGTATTTAGAGCAGAGTTAAAGAATAATTTGTAGTGGCAGCAGCAGCAGCAACAGTAGTAGTAGTAGTAGTAGTAGTAGTAGTAGTAGTAGTAGTAGTAGTAGTAGTAGAAGCAGCAGTGGTGGTAGTAGTAGTAGTAGTAGTAGTAGTAGTAGTAGTAGTAGTAGTAGTAGTGGTAGTAGTAGAAGCAGCAGCAGTGGTGGTAGTAGTAGTAGTAGTAGTAGAAGCAGCAGCAGTGGTGGTAGTAGTAGTAGTAGTAGTAGTAGTAGTAGTAGTAGTAGTAGTAGTAGTAGTAGTAGTTGTTGTTGTTGTTGTTGTTATTTACAGTCCACAACATTATTGAGGCTGTTTTTGTAACACAATGCTTTGATGTTATTGGGTGGTAAATATAGCTTCGAGTAGAATAAACTATAGTTTGGTAGTGTTGCAATTCTGATACAAAAGTTCTGGACGTTTTTATATTTTGGGAGAAAATAAAAGAAACCAGAGTCATTAGAAGTGTATTTTATCATTTATTGAAGTTATCTTCATCACCACTGCCTGAAGTATCACTTTCACCATCACTGACTTCATTTTTGGACTGTTCATCATTTTCAATGGCTCTAATGTGCTTGTAAAGCTTGTTCAGATGAGAATCAGCTTTGTTAATGCATCCTTAGACTGTTTTGCTCTCCAGATTCCGAAATGAGCCTACAGTTGTGCCAGCGCTTGCCCAAAGGTGGTGTTTGTGGTGTACTGTTTTCCCCACTTCTCCTTTGGCAATGGCCCATATGAGCTTCAGCGGCTGCAAATTGGAATGATGTGGTGGAGAAATGATGACCTTATGACCTCTTTCTCTTGCCATGGAACAAATAACTGGAAATATGTGTAGCTTGTTGTGCTCCCTCAGCTTTTCCTATAGCACATACTTCAGATCTTCTGTTTCAAGTGGAATTTCTCATTCTCGACATGACATCTGTATTTGAGCCTTCTTTCACCATCCTTTTGGTATTGATTCAGAGAGATTAAAGTGATATTTGGCATTGTCCATCACAATGGCAGTATTACTAATCCCTCAGTCATCAAGAGCTTTGAAGAGCTCCATCCACTCAACAAAATACTAATGGCTAAACATTCTATGGTAGTCTTTTGTTTGTTTTCCTCCAACAAAGACATGCAAAGTGTTCTCCATTAAGTGAGCCACTTGATTTTCTTCTGGCATGGTGTAGTCAGGATTAATAATGGCCATAATGAAACAGTATTGCTTTCCTTTGTGTTGTGTTTTTATTTGTTGGTTCTGCTCATCATTCGGATAATACAAACTGTCATCATGTCGAGCATAATTCTTGTGAATGTAGTTTTCATCCATGTACACAATTTGTCGCTTCTTCACTGCATTGAGAGAAACCGTATAAAGATCCTACTTATGAATGTTCTTGGCTCGAGGCTTGTAGCACATCATTCCTTTCTTCTTTCTACGGTGGTATCCTTTTCGCTTGAGGAATCTTTGAACAGATCACAGAGCTGCTTGGACTGGCTTTGATTGATCACAGTCAATAGTAATGAAACCATTTTCGATACAGCTGTCCATCACACCTCAAGCAACAGTCCTAGTGTAAACTGCCTGATGATCCCTGACAAATTTTTGGATTATGGAAGTCACAAGATGAAAATCAGGAACTACTGAAGCCTTTAGATTTCAATTTCCTGTTATTTTCTCCTCTGAAATTTCTCCAGTCTCAACAAATTTGGTCCCGATTTCGCTGCAGAGCTTATTACTTCGACCAAGGACATTTGCAATACAATTTGTGGCATCTGCATTCTTCTTCATTTGCCCAGGTCTCTTATTACTGTGCAGCGCAATATGTTCATGATGAAATTTGGCTTGTACAGAGAGAATATCTTGCTTCTCCTTGGTAAGTCCCCTAGGTCAATTTTTTTTTTCATGGAACTCCAAAGATTCAAGAAATGGCTTATTCACAAACTTATGCTTCTTCTTGAGAATGCAAGAAACAACATTTCGCTGTTTTTTGTTTCTTCTCAGCTCCAAAACACAATCTTCAACTTGGTCCTTTTCTTAATTTCTTTCCATAACGTTTGATCTTGGAAGGGAGAGAAAAATAATTAATGGTGCAAAAGAAAGATCTCAACAAGCTCTATTCAACGATATAATGGGTTCAAACTAGCAGTAAAAACTGAGTAAAACACAAAATAGGCCTCAATTGAGTCGCAGACTGTTAGTCCTAGAACAAACCATGATCTGGAAATCCAATCGTGAAAATTCTCACTTTTTAGAGACATCTAGGACTACATTGTCCATACCTTTTTTAAGATGGTACAGCATTATTCAAGAGAGTTTAGCTGCTATTTCTGGGAGATCAAATGACTCCATAAAGATGCCTTAAATAGTTGCTGCAGTTGTTTTGCACAAGGCTACTCCTTGTTAAGTAGATCTACAATCATTGGATCAATAGCATTCTGGCTGCTGCCATCCTGTTGTTCTTGTATATAAGTAAAAGAGCAGGGATGATTATTATGCCACTAAGTTTATTGTTCATGTAGTAAGCTACAAAATTCTTATATCCTCTTGATTTCCTGTAATTCAGACCACCCAGCAGACAAAATAAAAAAGGTGCTGCTCTGGACAATGGCAAAAGAGAGAACTTCAATATAAAATATAGCCCCTTTTTTTTTTGTCTTTTTTACTTTTTCTTTCTTTTCTTGAGATGACAGAGAGATTTGAGAGTGTCTGGCTGCTATTTCTTTCAGACTGAGTGACTGTGAAAGTATTTCTCACTGGTTTATTTACTAACATTTTGTTAAGGGAAATAGAATGATTAAAGTGAAGAAAAAGAAAGTAAAAGCATATACAAATACAAATTACAATGGGAAGTAGAATTACTCATTACCACTTTAATAATAGTATGAGTAATAAAAATACAAAAGAGTAGAATCAGTGAAAAGAAGGTCAACAGAAGTGTGAGAGACAATGTCATCATTTGCTTCTTTCCACCACATGAGGGGTTCTCTATAAGGGTGTTTATTTTTTCTGAAATATTATTTGACAATATCTCTGCTATTTATTATTTTTGTTGGTGAACTTACAAATTGATTTACTTAGGTAGTAGTTTCTATATGTTATTTTTTAGTAGCATTTTAGTTATGTTTTTATTGGAATTCTGCCATACATGAGGTAAGTTGCCAACACTGTTTTATTCTTTGTTGTTTCACCATCACAAAATTAGTTTCCTTACTGTCTAATCAAATCATCCATTTTCAAAAACTGTAAGACACATTTTCATCTAGTTCACAGTTATTGAACCTCATAAATCTATCAATTGTTTTACTCTAGTTTCAACTACTTAAAGCAGTGGTTTCCAAATGGTGCACTATAGAACTCTGCAGTGTTGTAAAATTTGGCAAGATGCTCCATGAAAATAGTTAAATTGTCATCATCATTATCATTATCACACTTTTAACATCGACTTTTCTGTATTTTCATTGGTCAGATGATATTCACTAAGGCACACTTTCTGTAATCAGATGCCCTTCCTGTCACCAATCCCCATCTATTTACAAGCAATGTAACATTTCCCCAGGGACAAACATGTTTTTCACTGAAGATTGGAAATGGATAATATTGTTTATGTGATGTCGCTACTCATTTTCAACCATTACACAATGTCAAGACAAGAAGAAACACACAAATTTACACAAATACACGCAATTTTGCATACACACACATACACACACGCACACACACAAACACACACACATACATGTCTATGTATATGAATATATGTATATATGTATGTATATGTATGCATTGGGTCATCCCATTTATATGTGTATATTGGGTCATCTCATAAATAATGTATATATGTATGTATAATGTCTATGTATGTATTTCAGAATCTGAATTAAACTGCTTTGAATAATATATGTTACTCCCAATGGAGTTACTCACTCACACACGCACGCACGCACACACACACACACACACACACACACACACACACACACACACACACACATGTGCACACACACACATGTGCACACACACATGTGCACACACACATGTGCACACACACATGTGCGCACACACTCACACACACACACACACATACACACACATGCATACAAAATTATGCTTCCTTTCAGTTTCCATTTACCAAATGCACTCACAAGGCTTTGCTCAGCTCAAAACTATGGTACAAGTCATTTACCCAGGGTGACTTGCAAAAGTGAGATGGAAATTTCTTAATTATACAGCTATACCTGTTAAGTCAGCGAAAAAGAGTTACAATATATTTCATGAATTTGAAAATATATACTCTTTACTCTTTTTTACTCTTTTATTTGTTTCTGTCTTTTGACTGTGGCCATGCTGGAGCACCACCTTTAGTCGAGCAAATCGACCCCAGAACTTATTCTTTGTAAGCCTAGTACTTATTCTATCGGTTCCTTTTTGCCGAACCA
>NC_068983.1:160170465-160181006 GCF_001194135.2 Octopus bimaculoides
GAGAGAGAAAAGAGAAGGAGGGAGAGAGAGAGGGAGAGAGAGACAGGTTGACAGACAAACAGCTGGCAGATAGACAGTCAGGCAAATAGATAGATAGATAAATATGCATACATATATTATTCTATTATTCTTTTACTCTTTTACTTGTTTCAGTCATTTGACTGAGGCCATGCTGGAGCACTGCCTTTAGTCGAATGAATCGACCTAGGACTTATTCTTTGTAAGCCTAGTACTTATTCTATCGGTTCCTTTTTGCCGAACCACTAAGTGATAGGGACATAAACACACCAACATCGGTTATCAAGCAATATAGTGGGGGGACATACAGACACAAATAACAAACACATACAATTATATATATATATATATATATATATACACATACACACATATATATATATATATATATATATATATACACATACACACATATATATATATATATATATATATTTATTTATATGTATATATATATTTATATATATGTATGTATGTATGTATATCTATATATATATGTATGTACGTACATATGTAACCAAAATTGTAGTTATGGCCCCTGACTGGTTCCTGTTCCAGTGGCATGTAAAATGCATCATTCAAATGTAGTCGATGCCAATGCTTTCTGACTGGCTCCCATGCCAGTGGCACGTAAAAAGCACCATCTGAATGTGGCCAATGCCAGAGCCCCTTGACTGGTTCCCATGCCAGTGACACATAAAATGTAATCAATGCCAGGACTGCCTGACTGGATCCTGTACTGGTGGCATGTAAAAAGCACCCACTACACCCTCGGAGTTGTTGGCTTAAGTAAGAAAAGTCATTCAGCTGTTGAAACATTGCCAGATCAGATTGGAGCCTGGTGCATCCACTGGCTTTCCAGACCACAGTCAAACTGTCCAATCCATACCAGCATGGAAAACAGACGTTAAACGATGATGATGATGATGATGATGATGTATGTATATATACATACATGCACATGTCTATTATATGATGAGCTTCCATTGTTTCCATTGACCGTTTTTCACCCACAAGGCATTGGTTGGTCTGCTGATGTAGAAGACAACAGTTCAAGTTGCCACATGATAAAACTCAATAATATAAAGCCATGTGGTTGGAAAACTGACTTCTTAACCACACAGCCATGCCTTTTATAGCACTAATGAGAGATTGATGAGCTTCAATGACTAGTATGAACTAAATGAAAATGTGTCTTCAATTTTGGGAAATGAATGATTTGTTCACACAGTGTGAAAACTAATTTTGTGAAAGTAAAACAGCAGCTGCATCAACAACAACAACAAAACAATAATAATAACAACTTACCCGGTAGAGACAAAGCAAATGGTCAAAAATGGTAAGCAAAATGCTTTTTTGTTTTCTCTAAATATTTAATTTAAATCATTGTTTGTTTTTTTCTTTTAAATTATCTATGCAAATAGAGCTGTTATTTGTCATTTGGTCTCCAGTGTACCAGAATGTCGAAATTTTTAAGAAACATTGGGCAAAAGTATATATTTTAACAAAGTGCATAAAAAATATTTTTATTTGCTCAGAAGTGAAGTGAGCCATAAATAGAGAAATGTTTGCCAACCACTGGTTCAATGACATTCTAGTATAGTTGCTCTGGGATGCTCGCATTCTGTTTTACAAGACTGAATGAAGTAGCTTTATGTACTACTATTTAAAAATGTCCACCACCATCACCACCACACCGTTATCATCATCGTCATAATCATCATCATCATCATCATCATCATCATCATTAGTGTTGATCTTTTTTAACTCAGGCTTTGTTGGAACTCCTGGAGTCTTGCATGCATAGGGGGCTTGCTATCTGCAGTCTATGGCATCATGCTATCTGTTCTTTTCAGATGTCTAATACTTTCTTGTTTGTTCTGGCCATGCCAAGGAAGCAAACCTTTTGTAACAGTTCTACTTGGTACTCTATTCCAGTTTCCTTTATATTCTTCTTGATGCCATCTCATACCGTCCTTTAGGACCCCAAAATAATTGGCCCTATCTTCTTTGTTTTCCATAGCCAGATTATTTTGTACTTAAGAGGATTGTATGTTTCTTCTTCTTCTTCTTCTTCTTCTTCTCACTACTACTACTACTACTACTACTACTACTACTACTACTACTACTACTACTACTACTACTATTACTATTATTATTATTATTATTATTATTATTAAGATCGTTGCCAGTGCCACCGAACTGGCTCCTGTGCAGGTGGCATGTAAAATACACCATGTTGAGCATGGCCGTTGCCAGTACCGCCTGACTGGCCTTCGTGCTGGTGGCACGTAAAAGTACCCACTACACTCTCGGAGTTGTTGGCGTTAGGAAGGGCATCCAGCTGTAGAAGCTCTGCCAAATCAGATTAGAGCTTGGTGTAGCCATCTCGTTCACCAGTCATCAGTCAAATCATCCAGCCCATGCTAGCATGGAAAGCAGACTTTAAACGATGATGATGATGATGATGATGATCATGATTAAGGCTGTGAGCTGACAGAACCGTTAGCACACTGGGCACTTAACAAACATATCTTCTTTGTCTGAACTTTTATAATAATGTCCGGTTTATTAACTTTAATAGTTTTGTCAGTCACAGCTTAAGGATGGTGTTTATACCATTTGTCAGCAGTTTTGATTTTATAATGCCAACATATTGTCCAGTGTAAATACTGGCCAACTCTGTCATGTCTTGCATTATATTCTACTGGTGCTAAGACTCTACACCCTGAGATAAGGTAGTCTATAGTTTATTCTTATTCTTCTAATTATTATTACTATTATTATTATGATTATTATTATTATTATTATTATTATTATTAAAGTGACAAGCTGGCAGAATCTTTTGTCTTTACATTCTGAGTTCAAATGCTGCTGGGGTTGACCTTCCCTTTCATCATTTCAGGGTCAATAATATAAGTACCAGTTGAACACTAGGATTAATGTAATTGACCTACCCCATCTCTTGAAATTGCCCACCTTGCGTCAAAATTTGAAACCATTATTATTATTATTATTATTATTATTATTATTATTATTTGATGTTTTGACAATTTTGTCTGGGTTTTGTTGTCCTTGAGTAAACCAATTTATGTGATTCTGCTATGTGAATCTGTGATGAATTTTCTATCAGCATTACTTTCATATAATATCATATCAGCATTACATTCATCAGAACAAGTTCCATTAAAAAAATATAGAAAAGAGACATATTGAAGATGAAGAGGTTTTTATTGTTGTTGGTACATATTTGTACCTGAAGTAACATAATTTAGGTTACACATATGCCATGGAGGTAACTGCTTCAAAACTTATTAGGGCAAGAATATAAGAGTAAACGTGATCTGAAGGAAACAGTGCAACATTTTCGTCACAACAGCATTCACTTACTCAGGTTTGTTATCTTTTAACATTTCATAGTTGATATACAGTTATAAAATAGACAAACTGAAAAACCCACATTAAACTGACAAATGACAATTAATCTTTAAATCAATCATCATCATTGTTATTGATGTTGCTGCAATGTCTGCTTCTCCATACTTGCATGAGTTGGATGGAACATTGCTGAAGCAGATTTTCTCCTGTAAGATGCCTTTCCTATCACAAACCCTCACCTGTTTCCAAGTATGATAATATTTCTCTATGATTTTACACAGAAAGACATCACTTGCAGGAGGGAGACATTAGTTTTCAAGTATAACATGATGTCAAGGCAAGGAAATTGTAATACATACACACTCACATACATACATACATACATATATATATATATATACATATGGAGTAGAAATGCGAAGCATGAAATATGTCATTATTATCATTTAACATTCGTTTTTCATGCAGGCAAGGGTTCAATGGTTTGACAGGTGGTGATCAGCCAGAGAGCTGCAAAAGGCTCCAGTTTTCTGCTTTGGCCTGGTTTCTACAGCTGGGTGCCCTTCCTAATGCTAACCACTTTAGAGAGTGTAGTGGGTTCTTTTTACATGGCACCAGCATGCACAAATGGCTTTCTTTCACTTTCTATCTAACAAATCTATTCACAAGGTTTTGGTCATCCTGAGGTTTTAGTAGAAGATATTTGCCTTAGGCACCACATGGAAGGATTGAACCTGGAACCATGTGATTAAGAAGCAAATGTCTTATCACACAACCTTAACTGTGTCCAATATTTTAAATATTTTTGCCAATACATTAATTATGAAGCAATTCAATCTACTTACTACGTAAGCATTCTATTCCTAGAATTAAAAACATAAATGGTGAGAAATGGGTTACCATTTCCCATCATAAAACGTCTTCTTTAGTATTACAACAATAAAGTGCTTACTAGGTTCTTTGGTTAGCTGCCCTTTTTCTATATTTTTGTTTTTCTAAGTCCAAAATAATTTGACAATGAATAGTCTCTAGAGAAGTAACTATTTTCTTTCAATCTCTTGCAACACTTCAATGTTCTAAGAGGATTGACTCTGTTTCTCATGAAGTCTTAGAATTTTATTATTCTTTAATTTTATTTTCAAAAGCATATATGTATATTTAAGCTCCAATAAGTACATGCATGAAAATGCTGTGACATACATATGTTCATATACATATATGTATGTATGTGTGTGTGTGTGTGTGAGTGTGAGTATGCATGTGCGTGCATAAGTCTGTGTATGTATGTGCATATATATGTGCATATATATACACACATATATATATACAGACATACATACCTACATACATATACATATATATGTGTGTGCATGTATATATATAATACACATATACATAACACACACATATATATATATATGTATAAACACACATATCTATATATATATGTATATGTATATACATATATATGTGTGTATATATATATATATATATATATATATATATATATATATATATATATATATATATACACATATATATACATACATACATGTATATATATATATATATATATATATATAAATATATATACTACTCTACAGTAAGTGAGTGAGCATAAGAATGTATTTATTTAATATGCAGAACAATGCCTATGCAATATCTCCATGTATACTTGTGTGTACTGTGCTCTTTATGGATGTGACATACAAAATTGTGTGTGTATTTAAACAATGGTTTCTGGATATAAAGCTGGAAAGTTTGAGTTGTGGGGAACTTGGAGCCACCCTTTAATTATTACAACTCCTTGGTCCATTCTGATCTAGAAGAATAGTATCTGACAGGGTCCCATCTATGGGCGAAATAAATTTCCTCCAGATAGAGGAGACTCCCCTTATTTTTAACAAAACCATGGAAAACACACCACTTCTAAGAAAACGATGCTCTGATATAAAACTTGCAATCAGAATGGTACCTGTAATCTTGCAATGCTTCTCAATGGAACCTTCCATGGTAAAAAAGTGAGTGGTAAAAGTGTTGTACAATCTTTTGTGACTTAAAATCCAATGATGTATGGATGCCTTGCTTTCATTTGATAATCTTTGATCCATTTTGTATTTCATAAAGCAATCAGGTTGAATGTGAGATGACTATCATCTGACAAGATGAGGCAATCACCATGCATGTATACATATATTTATATTCTCGGTTTATCTATCTATCTATCTATCTATCTATCTATCTATCTATCTATCTATCTGTCTGTCTGTCTGTCTGTCTGTCTGTCTGTCTGTCTGTCTATCTATCTATCTATCTACCTATCGATCTAGCTTTCTATTCTATCTATCTCTGTACACACACACATACATGTAGTCACACACACACACACACACACACACACACATATATATATCTGGTACTTTGCTGTACTCATAAATACCTGTTCTCCACAGCAGAATTGTTAGTGCCATTTCCCCTACTAAAGAGGATTGGCCTGCAAGACCCTGAGCTGGTGACACATAAAAGCACCCATGTTGGCAACACATAAAAAGCTCTCATGTCAGTGCCACAAAAAAAGCACCCAGCACATTAGGAAGGCATTCAGTCGTAGAAACTAAGCCAAACCAGACTGGTACCTGGTGCAACTCTTCTGCTGGCCAGCTCTGGTCGAACCATCTAACCTATGCCAGCATGGAAAACGAACATTTAATGATGATGATGATGGTGATATATGGTGATCGTATGCAATTACAATAAAAAGAAAAGAAATTTGAAGATATATGATATGAAAGACATAACTGAAAATTTAAATTGTTTCTTTTATCAAATATTTGTCCTTTAAATTCTCTTGTTATTGAATATATTGCTCCTTTACATTCAAAAGAAACATAAATATATTAAATGATTAAAAGGCTGAATAGTAATGTATCAGAGTGAAAGAGTGAATATAAAAAGGATAAGCAAAAGCATGAATTCATTGTCTGGCAAAATTTGGGGTTTTTTATCATTTAGCATAATTATATTGTATTGAAAAACAAAATCAATAATGAATAATAAAAGAAAATATTTTTTAAAAAACCTATGTAAATTTAAACTTATGTCTATAACAGACCAGTATGTGCATATATATATACATATATTCTGTAAATAAATTTCCTATGATATTTCCCTAGCTTTAATTATTCTGACGAAGCATGAAATTCAAGTAAACACTTGATGTTTCATAAATAAAATCCACACTTTTAAAACTTTAAATGTCTTTGGAGACCATTTTTCTTTTTGATTGTGGTGTTCACTTGTTCATCAAACCCCATACACAGCTGGTAAACTTAGCAGCTTCGTTGATGTACCAGAAAGAAGGTAGGTGTTTTGCATAACGTCTTTTGAAATCGCCTTCACATAGCCTAATGTAATTTCTTTTATTTCAGTTAGGTTATCTTGAAATGTTGCCATGATTACTGCGTCATATACAATGGCATTTATCATACACACAGCTGTATGATATTTCAATCAAACGTCTGTTGAAAATCTTTCTGTATTCATTATTTACTGGGAAATGCTTATCTAAAAGAGACAGGAATTTCGTGTCTACGTTAGTTTTAATATTTAGAGAGAAAGTGAGGGCCGATCATATTATGTTCCTAGGTCTATTGTTAGGTCTATGTTTTTTTTTTTATGATGACTCATATTTTTACTTGAAAGGTTGTAATGTACCTTTTCTTTGAAGCCGCTGTAAGCAAAGGTATTGTTATAGTAGGGGACTGCCTTATCAAATGTTTCTTTAGAAGATGTTAGCTATCAGGATCTTAAACACTATCATACGTAGTGAGAGGACTGTTTGTGTATGTAGGAGAGTTTCTATTTTAGTTTATAATATGATTTGTAAGAGCGGGAGTTTAAATCTAGGGAAACATCTAAAATGATCGAGATTTGATAGGGTAGTAGTAACAATGATTTTAAGGCCTAATTGACTGAAGATGTCAATGAGTTCTTTCCTAAATTTATCGATAGTGTGACCAGCAGAGCGATGAAATATTCCCAACCCATCTTCCTGGTGTAGATCGATATCGTAGGGTGGGAATTTAGACATCAATGTATTTAATATAAAGAGACTTACAAGATTACAGATGTCTACAGTCATATGATCTCATTGATACATCGAACAATTCACCTGCATCGGATTTTTTTAACCTCTACTAAGTCTTTACTAAATGGAGGTGTTTTTCTCGCATGTATGATAAAGTTCAGCTCTATGTGGTCTATATTAACATATAGTTTCACGAACTCAGTCACCTTATCAAGCAGCGATCTTGATATCGAGGGATCAAAACTAGAATATCAAACTGTATAAATCTAGTCCTGTGCTTATCCTTTAAATTCTTCAACCAATCGATTACAGTACTGATATTATCCCATTGCTGTAGAATAGTAGTCTCTCTAATTCTGATGTTAATAGTCCTTAGGTTCTTCTTTTTTTTCTACTGAACTGATTTCAGTCTCCATAGGGTTTAACAGTCTACAAGTGGGCTTATTACTGAAATTAGGTTTGTGATATTTTAGAGTGATGACAGCTCTTTTTTTGCTAAGCCTTCTAATCTATCATCAATCTTATTACGTTTAAAGAGGAATTTAGCCTCATCATTAGTATCATTGAATCTATGTTAGCTTTCTTATATTTAGTGTAAATCATGTCATTCAGTAACTTACCATATAGATCATTAGTGATTTCATGCAGCTTGTTGGTCTTATAAAAAATACGAACATCTCTTCAGAGCTTCTAAAGTTTCTAATATAAGATTTTAATTTGAATTGAATTTACAGAATTTAATATTGGTAACTAAATCAATGAGGTCTGCCTCAAAAGGGGTTAAATATGTTATCTTGAGAGAGTATTTAAGTGTCTTTTATTCATAATACTCTGAGGCAGTGAAAGATGGCATAGCATCAAAAAACTAAGGCCATCCATCTCAGCCATTTTATGAGGTCAACTTTCTCACGAAACATCTTGAGGATAGGTATTCTGGTGGTACATGTATATTCTTAGCAGAGTAATCCATGTGGCATAAATCCATAATAGTGTGTGAATTAGTAGAATCCTTAGAGTCACTCAACTTAATGTAGCAATAATGCCAAACATATATATGATAAATTTGCAGTAGAAAACAATGTGCTGGAGGTATATAGTTTACTGTTCTGTTAAGGTAAGATCAACAAAAATAGTAATCAGTTCAGTAAGTGATAAATACAGTTTAAAAACACGAGTTGCTAATAGCTTCTTGCTTTGGAGATAGGAGCTAAGGCAGGTTTTTATAATATGCCTTATGTTTGTAAGCAATTTCAGGCCTAGTTGTTGTAGAATAATTCAACAGGGCGGGGTCCAAGGTCTGTGAGACAGCTGCTCAATCCAGAGAGGGTGTTGTCCTCCACTTTGCCAAAAGAAATTTGTCCATGTGCTTGCATTTACTGAAAATTTCGGATCTGGAATTCAAGATAAGCCAATCAAAAAGAAAAATTACATCGGGTTACGTGAAGGTAACATATTACAGCTGGCAATTATCATCATCAACATCATCATCATCATCATCATCATCATCATCGTCGTCGTTTAGCATCCGCCTTCCATGCTAGCATGGGTTGGACGATTTGACTGAGGACTGGCAAGGCAGAAGGCTGCGCCAGGTTCCAATCTGATCTGGCAGAGTTTCTACAGCTGGATGCCCTTCCTAACGCCAACCACTGCGAGAGTGTAGTGGGTGCTTTTACGTGCCACCGGCACGAGGGCCAGTCACACAGTATTGGCAATGGCCACGCTCAAAAAAGTATTTTTACATGCCACCGGCACGGGAGCCAGCCGAGCGGCACTGGCAACGACCTGGCAATGACCTTGTTCAACTGATTTCCTAACGTGCCACCAGCACAAGTGCTAGAAGGCGGCGTTTTCAGTGATGATACTTTTTCCTAGAATATTTCTTGCTTGCCGACATTGTAAGCCATACTAAATAATTTCATGAAAATCGGTATTTTATGAGCTAAGAGGAGTAATCTCCCTTGCTAATGTAACTAGATGTGAATTAGGATACTTTCCTGATATCATAGTACCCTTCTAATTTTTTGGCCTCCAATGGCTCAGATCACATGATCAGCCTCAACCAACAACAACAGATGTTACTGGTGTTCTGTGGAAATAGTACTTCATGCATTCATTCACAACACTGCCTGACTGACCATGCATTTACTTCACATGTGTGTGAAACTCCAGTAATAGTGCAAATCATTAACTGTTAACTTACACACATAGATACACACACACACACACACACACACACACACATACACACACACACACACACACACATATATATATATATATATATATATATATATATATATATATATATTATCATTATCATATATGCGTGTGTATGTGTATGTGTGTGTGTGTACGTGTGTGTATGTGTGTTTGTATATGTATATAAGCACCTATTTTACTTCTTCTATAGTTACCAAGTCAGAACCATTTTTTTTGTCATTCTTCATTTATCTTCTATTGTCTTTCACTTCTTTAGTCAGATGTAGTTTTCTTACTTGCTTTCGAACCTTTACTTTCGATGCTTTTTTTTTAATTCAGCTTCTCTATTTGCTTCCTTCAGTTTTGCTTTTATTACTTTGTATTTTGTTTGTGTCTTTTCTTATTGTTTCCTTCCTTCCTTTTGTATTGTAATTTGTACCAGCCAAGCTCTCTTTGGCATATATATATATATATATATATATATATATATATATATGTTCATACATACATATATACATACATATATACATAAATGCATACATACATATAACAAATAGCACAAGCAATATATATATATATATAAATATATATATATATTGCTTTTGTTATTTGTTTTTTTTTCTTTTTTGGCAAGTCCTTAACAGCCTAATTGCATCACAGAAATATCTTTTCAATGCTTTTCAATGAGATGATTTATAACATTTAATATTTCTCTGCTGAAGAACTGTTTCAGTTTTATCTTTATTATTTTTATTATTTTTCATTGTTATTTATATATTTCCTTGTTGCTGTTCTTGTTTTTGGCTCCACTTCTTTCTCCATCCATTTCCTTCTCTTGCCTTTCTTCTTTTTCACT
>NC_068983.1:160182575-160188300 GCF_001194135.2 Octopus bimaculoides
CTCTCTCCAAGACTACCTTGTTGCAAAAGAAATGTTTAATCAAAATGAACAAAATGTTCTCAACACTTGTCTCACTGTCTCTGTCTGTCTGTCTGTTTCTGTCTCTCTCTCTCTCTCTCCCACACACACACACTCACACATTTGCACACACACACACAAACACACTCACACACACACACACACAAACACACACACACACACACACAAACACATGCATACATATATGCATGTGCGAGTGTGTGTACATAGGTATTTACAAACACAATGAGTATCCTACAGTTTCCATTTACCAAATTCACTCACATGGCTTTGTTTGTCATGGGGCTACAGTAGAAGTCACTTTATCAAGCTGCTGTACAGAGAGACACAAAACTTGGACCCATGGAGTTGAGAAGTGAACTTTTTAACATGTATAAACCATGCTTACATATGTTTTCTTTTCTCAGGATAATCAAGCTGTTTTTTTCTTAATGACAGGTCAATTTTAGAAAATTCTTGATTCCTGAAGATATCACCCGTTCTCATTTGGAGTTGTTCCCAAATACCATCAATCAATTATTTTACCACTATTGAAAGCAGAGATGATTTCAATAAATTAAGATTAATAATGAATAATACTATTTACATATCCTCAAAAATTAGAGTGGAGTTTCGAGGAAAGATGGATAACTCCAGGTCTGTCACAGTCAGATGAAGAACTTAATCGACAAAGCATAACCTTCATTGTTCTTGACAATGCAGCAATGAGAGAATTGCTAAGTAAATGTAGAGGACTACATATTGTGAGTGTAGGAAAAAATAGAATTGATTAGAGATTAAATAATTCAGAAACATCATTATTTCCAGTTAAGTTGTTATTGCACTCTGTACTAATTAAGTTAATAGTAACACAACTCAGTTATTGTTTACCAAGTTAAAATGTGTGTGGGTGTGTGGGTGGGTG
Organism: Octopus bimaculoides; assembly: GCF_001194135.2. Lineage (NCBI taxonomy): Eukaryota > Metazoa > Mollusca > Cephalopoda > Octopoda > Octopodidae > Octopus > Octopus bimaculoides. The sequence continues at coordinate 160,183,519 of NC_068983.1, forward strand.
TGTGTGCGTGTCTGTGTGTGTTTGTGTATGTGTGTATATAATTCATTAATTCATTTTACTCCGTATAGAGCATAAGGCATTAGCAACGAATCTCTGTTCGTCTTGATCTTTGGCAACGGATTGTAGTATTCCCCAGGTGAAGCTGTTTGTCAGTACTTCAGTTTCTGTGGACGTTCTCGTGTTGGCTTTGGTCTCTCGTGCTTCTTCTCCCTTGAGAAGTCCACTGGAGGGTGTTCCTTGAAATGCTGGAAACGGATTTCCGAAGGCTGGTTCCAAGCCGACACCACTTCATTCTTTTAATCTGAGTTTTGTTAGGTTTTGATAAGTTAATGTTTCGCAAAGCTTTCTTTGTGAGTCTCTCGTACTATCCTAGCTCAAGGATGTTCCGGGGATATCTATTCATAAATGTTTTGAGCTTGTCGATGAGGAAATTTTATGACTTGCTCTATTTCACACATGTACAGCAGAATCGATTTCACACTTGCATTAAAGAGTTTTCTGTTTGTTGACAAGACATGTGATTTCTCAGTTGGTTTGAGCGACCTGAAGACAGTTGTAGCTTTCCCAATTCCTATTTACATGTCCTGACCCTCCTTACTGACGACGCTTCCCATGTATATGAAATGAACATCTTCAATTTCCTCACCTCTGACTGAAGTTCACATCGTCGGTTGCGCGCTCTCTCATGCTTTATGTCTTCCTGATGTTGATCTTGAGGCCAACCTTCATGGATAGTACGCTCATTGTTGTGACCTCCTTCTGTCAGCGCGGTGCTGGAAGAGAAGAGAAATGTCATCAGCGAAGTCGATTTCTTCCAGATGGTTAGAGAAGGACAACTGAATTTTTCTGGCTTGAACATTATTTGTTTCTTTCATCATCCAACAATTGCCATTAGGAAAAGAAAGGGCAATAGAAGACATCACTCCCCGTTAGGGCAGTGAATGGCTGTGTCACACATCCATCATGTACATCTTGGCACGTTAGCCGTTCATAAATAGCTCTGAGCCTTCTAATGTGACTCTACTCAGAAGGCTGTAATCTTATTTGACAGGAACACGGTATAAATAAATACATGGAACAAGGAGGTAACTTTAAATATCTTTAATGTGGCCACACGTATATATACAAGGGGAATGATAAATAGAAATGGTTTGCTGTGTGGAGGCCATGGTCTTCTCCTGTGCGTTGCCTCCTGTCTGCTAGCTGGCGTATGTGTGTGAGAGAGAGACTAGATCACGTCTTTACTGTCTGACGTATTGGCGAGTAAAGAGGAAGAGATGAGCTTCTTAATCTTAATGTTACTTATGCCCTCTATTGCTCAACTGATTAGGCAGCCACCGTTAAGGGAGGTAACTGCGCCTACATATCTTTCCGGAAGTAGAAAGAGTGTGATGCTTCTCCAGTTAATGCATGGAAATTGAAAGAGAGAAAAGAGAGAGATTGGAAGATAGCTTAACACACAAACAGACCGACAAACAGATGGAGAAAAGGTTAATTTCATGCGAACGAAAGAACTACAAAGAAAACCAAATCTCCCTCAAATCATACACTACCTTCTTAGAGAGCAGCTGCTAGATAATACGGTCCTGCATTTCCTGTAGGGATAAAACGGGATTATCAAGCCGAAATGTTTTTGATCAGGATTCAAAAACGACAACGACTAAAGAACGACAACAAAGACAACAACAACAGGGCTAATTAACAAATTACAAGTCCGTATGTATATATGTATGTATGTACATCATTATTCGGTTGCCAATGGAGAAAGAGCCGGTTTCTAACCTAGATGCAAGGTTCCTTCATTGGAATTTCAACATCAACAACAGGGTGTTTTTTGTATGTATGTATGTATGTATGTATGTATATGTATGTATGTATGTATGTATGTATGTATGTATGTATGTATGTATGCAAATGTGCTAACTTGATGATGTGTGTGTGCACGAAAATAATGCAAAAAATAATCATTGAAGAACGCACACGTAGGTGTATGAGTTCTGCATAGAAATGTTTCTTTAAAAAATTCGCGGAACGATTGATGTAACACTTTTCTGAAGTTTAGTAGTCTATAAAAAAAAGTCAAATATAATAAATGACATCATAATCAGAAAAAAAACGTCAGAGAAAATAGAGAATGCAGAGGAGAAATCAGTGGAAAGAAACTGGTGCATATAGCAAGAATCGATGTAAGAGTTATGACGTCAAAAGCCTATACAAATTGGTCCGCAATATACTTTTATGACATGACCCGTCACAATTTGCGTTTATGACCGATTGGATGTGATGAATAAATAGATGGAAAAGAGAATAACCGCACATAGCTTTGAGAGAGCGGTATTCAATATCACTGGTATAAGTTGCTTGATGCTTGTGATATCTGTAAGTGATATAATAATGATTTTTCTTAGTTTTCCAATTTAATAACTGCCTTACAATGGTCTGTGGAAATATTTGATTTGTGGACAGTATTGATCTATAGTCAATATACTTTATTCCCATGCATGGACAGTGTAGAGTCAGAATTAAGCTCCCTTCGAACTAAGATTGCGTTGCGATTCTCTTACGTCATTAAAGCGCTTTAAAAGATTTATATCAAAACATTCCGACTGTAATTTTATTTCTTATAAAATTAAGAATGTTTCAGATTTCATCGTCTTGGTTCTGATCTGTGTTCTATAATCTTATTTTGTTTCCAATACTTTGTTCAAACTCATTCAAATGTGACTTTTTCCACTCAAAAACAATAAACATGTAACTACTCCATTTCAACACTTTATCTTTATTATGTGCGTTATTTTAACTAATCAGGAACTGCCATTATTTGATGGTTCCACGGTAAGATGAATGCATTTCGGCAGCTTTGCAGCTCAGCATTTTAAATTTTACTGATCACCTGGCTCAACCATGTGGACATAGTAGAAAACTTGTAAGAAATATTATCTAAGTCAGCTTTTTTTCGCGCCAGTATTTTTACTGACACTCGGTTTTGAGTAATCTGTCTTTTAGAAAGGTCTGTGAGTTTTCGCATCGAAATAAAGATTGTCATCAAGTTGCCTAACTTCACATCGGACTGCCTGATAGAAAAATAATCCTCTCCTTTTCTCTGAAATTCACTAAACTGTACGAAAACTATGTTCTCACTCATGGAACATAGCACCCGATAGAGACTGAAATGAATACATTCTCACGAAAATAGGCATATATTAACATAGATACGGAATGAGGACTATGTTCTTACTCAAACGTCAAATCATCCACTAGAGACAGCAAAGAACACACTCATTGACATATATAAAAGCAGATCGTCTTCATACGTAGATATGTATCGTGTCTGTCATTCACACACTGTAAAAGACATTCTCTTAAACAGACAACATAAAAAATCATTCTGATTCATATCATACGCCTAAAATGTCAACACACAAAACAAATCGCAGAAATAATTTGGGTTGGGTTTGTATCACACTTTTGAAATGGTGTCTGTTTCATGTTCATTCTTTCATGAACAGTAACAGTGTATGTAGACATAATTTAAGCGAACTTTTCGCTATTTTATTCATTGCTGACATTTTATCTTGAAAGGTTTCTATCATGATTTTAATCTTCATTAAGTATTTATTTCAATTAAAGATGTTCAAAATTATGTTGTCATATACCCAAGAGTATTCTGTAGTCTTCTTACCGTTACAAACAAACAATATTATGGAAGTCAGAGCATCTGAAGTGGAGACTGAAATAGGTTTCCATGTTACTGAATAGAAGTACTTTAAATAAAAGAAAAACAGATTCCTTAAGCTAAAATTTAGAACAACAGTAATATTCTGAAAACCTCTTACTGAGTTCTGTATATGAAACTATGCAATGCAACTATCTAGTGGCACACATATATACTCACAAGTATTCTTACATATATATAGATAGGAGAATGTACGAAAAAAAAAAAACAATAACAGACGAGGACAGGTGGTGTAAACAACAAAAGGATGTATTAGTATGACGCTCGGGAATACGGAAAGTCTTTAACGTTTCGAGCTACGCTCTTCAACAGAAAAAAATAAGGAGAAAACAAGGAGAAAAACACGGAGAAAAAGATTGAATGGTGTTGGTCAACGGTCTATCATATATATATATATATATATATATATATATATATATAATTTGAAATTTAAAAGAGAGTTTTGACTCCTTAAGGAGTCTACTTTAGACTTTTTGCGGTGAAATCTCTTGCTATATTGGTAACGATTACATGTTTCTCTCATCATCAACACATTGTGGAGATATCATCATATATATATATATATATATTATCGTTTACTTGTTTCATTAGACTGTGGTTAAGCTGGTGCACTACCTTGATGAGTTTTACTCGCTCCCAGTACCTTTTTATAAATCCTGGTGCTTATTCTCTTGGTTTCTTTTGATAAACCGCTAAGTCACGGTGATATAACTTAGCTTGACACCAACATCGGTTGTCAAGCGGTGGTACAGGAACAAAAACAAACACAAAAACACATGCACATACACAAATACGCACACGTGTTCACACATACACACACACGTATATATATGTATATACACAACGGATTCATTCTGTTTCCGCCTACCAAATCCACTCCCAAGGCTTTGGTTGGCCCTAGGCTGTAGTAGAAGACACTTGCATAAGGCGCTACGCAGTGGAATTGAACCCGGAATCATGTGGTTCGGAAGCAAGCTTCTTTCCACATAGCCAGGCTTGCGTCGCTTTCTTTCTCTCTCTGTGTCTATATATATATATATATATAT
>NC_068983.1:160188390-160190623 GCF_001194135.2 Octopus bimaculoides
AGAGAGAGAGAGAGAGAGAGAGAGAGAGAGAGAGAGAAAGAAAGAAAGAGAGAGAGAGAAAGAGATAAATAGATAGATAGATAGTAGATAATAGACCAGAATAGAGATTGATCCGAAGGTGGGAAAACCTGTAATTGTCGGGTCTCCCGACCATGTCCATTGGATGGTTTTTGTTTCCACTATAATGTCGTATATAAATGCTGGGTAATTATCCCACGTTCCCTCCAAGCTAGGGTCAACATCAGCAGCAATGTTGACTTCAAGCATCTCTACCGAGCTCACCTGAATTCATTCTTAAACTCAACTTTCCTAGCTACATATATACACCACCTCAAGTTACAGAATATTCCCTATATCTTAGCCTGGTTCGTAGTTTGTGACCCCCTCCCATACAATACTAACCTCCGTGTTTGTAAGTTGTGTTGAAGGGAACCGCTTACTATTCTTCGCTATCATAGTACCTCGTTACACAGTTCATTCTCTGATACAAATTTCTCGTGCAAGCACAAATATTACTCTACTTTGGCCATTACGTAATTTTTTTATAATTTCTCCTAATTATGGTTTAAGCCCTTACTTATTACTTAGTTATACTAGCAGCATTTTTCCCTATACCCTTGAAAATTTCTTCTTATCTCAGCATGACTTCCTCCTCCCCTATCATACTCCTATTCTTTTCTTTATTGCATTCCTGTTCTTGGCTCTCTGTATGGTCAGCTACCACCCCAATTCACTTATCGTCTCCTTATTGAGATTCTCTGACCACTAGTGGCGGACTCTTTCATCACGCTGATCTTAACTCCTATCGCTGTGTTTTCTATTCTACCTCTGTTCCTTCCTTTATGTCACAGAAATCCTCCCACCATGCTTTTAATTCCTTATCTCCCTCTGTTCCTCCTACCTAAGCTGTTTATATTCTCCTTCTTCTCCCTGCCTTTTGTTCTTATTCTTCTTTTTGTCTCCCTTCAAATTTTAAATCTCTGGCACTACAATACGAACTGCTTTTACCAAACCGGACTTATTGTAATATCTCCGTGTGACTGTTTACTTATTGCATAAATGTTTGCCTATTCCATCAGCAAATTATTAACATTGTGATTACTTCGTAACCAAGAGCTTCGTGAAACAGCTGTTGAGTTAAGAAATTATGCATTCTCTTTTTGCTATTCTTAATTTTTTTATGCTCCATGTAAATATATTTGTATATATATTTATATATGTATGTTTGATGTGTGTGTGTGTGTGTGTGTGTGTGTGTATGTAGGGGTGAGTGTGTGTTTGTGAAGCCTAATTGTGTTTATCTGCATCACTACTTCCATATCAACGCCTTGGATTTCTCTTATAGCTACTCTTGATGCCGTGGACGTGGTTTTGGATGAACAATTCGGAGTTCAAGTTCAAATTCGTTTTAGCACTATATCCTTTCGATCTAGCTCTCACCTATTTTATATATACATATATATGTATATAAATATGTGTGCGTGCGTGTGCGCATGTGCTTGTATGTGTGTGCATGTGCGTGTGTGTGCGTGTGCGTATGCATGTATGTATGTATGTGTATGTATTGAATCTCGAATAAATATTCATAATAATTTCTAAAAATTAGATGCTTCCTCCACTATTCACTTCTTCAGCATTAAGAAAACAGTGTTGCGTTATCCTTTATCTCTTTCACTCTTTTTCTTTCTCTCTCCATGTGTGTGAGTATGTATTATTCTAGACGGAAGGCTAAAATAATTGAGCTGCCGCGCCCTTCCACCCATACCTGCCTTGTACCAGTCTGCACAATTCTGCAAAATTTCTATAACTAGCTTCTTTGATGTTATCGCTAAGGCTGGTTTGAGATCTTCTTGTCCGCTTGTCATACGCCGCACTAGTTAAGAGGGACTTGTCAAGGTCTTGTCCTGTAGTCACTAGCGTAGCTAGAGTGTGCACTGCCCGGGGTACCCTTTCCGTTTGCCGCCTCCAGACTCCACAAAAAAACACATATTGCCTACAGCAGGCTTAAAAGTGCTGCCCGGGGTCGACCCTCCCCACCTCAGCTACGCTAGTGCTTGTAGGTACATAGACGGTAAAGGTCCATTTTCTTTTCATGGTAGTATTTGGTAATATTTAACAGTGTTTCCTGGCATTTTTCCAGCGAATTCACTCATTAGTTCTTTTATCCGTTCAGCTTATTTTCACAATGCATCTCTCTCTCTCTCTCTCTCTCTCTCTCTCTCTCTCTCTCTCT
>NC_068983.1:160190766-160191139 GCF_001194135.2 Octopus bimaculoides
ATATATACAGCAAATAAGAAAATGGAGAGGATACAAAAACGACATACATCAGCCAGTAGTCATTCTAGTATGTCTATTTATTCCAAAGTATTAGAATGCATTGGAATAAATAGACATACTAGAATGTCTACCGGCTGATGTATGTCGCTTTTGTATCCTCTTTATTTTCATATATGCCGTATAAATTAAGGGTAAACCACTTTTTACCCGCACCCATATATAACACTCAATTGCGAGATTGTCCCGCAATAACTTGCACTTGGGTATGAAGTATGAATAATTGGGTCCACTCCCAGCAGTATATTGGATAGGTACTATCCCTTAGTTGGTTATCTACCTCTACTTGACACAGAAATATATATATATATATATA
>NC_068983.1:160191562-160193105 GCF_001194135.2 Octopus bimaculoides
TCATGTTAGACTCTGACTGTGCAACTGGTTTTGTTTTGCGCCAAAAACAGAGCACATGGTGCATAAAAATTTATAAATGAAACATTCAATATATATATATATATATATATATCACTGTTTCGACCAGATTAGCGTATGTGTCTCTACTGCTAGTCACAACGCGCTTCCTCGCATTGTTTTTGCTTTCGAATGATACTATCCTACTTGGCTAGATAGGCAGACCAACACACCCATTGAGAACTGAAAGGGCAGGAGCAACATGAAAGAAAATGTTTTGCGCAAGGACAAAATGCACCACCAGTCTGGGAATCGAAACCACGATCTTGCGATTGTGAGTTCATATTCGGCCATGTGCTTTCATATACATACATATATATGTAATCATATATACATATATACGTGTGTGTCTATATGTTTGTACGTATACGTCGACACGTAAAAATATACATGTACACATGCACAGTTACATTCACAAAGCACAGATACACACACACACACACACACACACACACACACACACACACACACACACACACACACACACATATATATATATATATATATATATATACGCATGCGGTGTCAGGCATCACAAGGGTACGTTTTCACATTTCCGTAATTGAAAGCATCACCGATGCTACCATCAAAAATAGGAAGATAATAGCATTCATCTCTGTCATTACTTATTTATGTACATGCGATTTGACCTGGATATCTTCTTCTATTCTATAAAAAGCCATCAATCTCAAAAGAAAAAAAAAACATGTTGAAAGCCTCTCAATGAATGCCAGTTTCGTCATATTTTTGTTGGAAAACGAAAACTGTAAATACCTTTGGGAGAGATACGAGAAACGGTCAAGTAATAACGTTATACTTTACTAAGTCAAAAACTTTGCGGCCATGAACACTTTTAGCTTCCAAGAAATCAATATTCCTTAATGCATTTTCAATACCAATACCTGTATTAACATTAGGAACACTTGATTTATAATCGAAGACCATTCATTGTTTAGATAAAAAGGAAAGAAACTCAGATAATCATCATTTTTTTTCATATTTGATGGAATATCGATGGTCACATTCTAAATAGATAGCAATAGAAGTGACCTGGATTCAGATCAGATAGCTTTCGATGTTGTGTAGTGTCACAGAGAAAGAAGACAATGAAAAATAAATACGTCAAGTACAGAGCCGTGAATCAAGAATATATCAACATATGAACTCCTCTGGAAATGTTCAATATTTTATGAGCTTTGCGTTAAACGAAAACTACCAAACAAGCCAATTTCAGCAGTATTCTGGGTAAGAAATGTTTCTAAGTGTGTAATTGTTACACAAATTCAATTAAGGCCATCAACAAAAGAATTAATTCATCTAAGATGAACATATATCATATCACTTTATGCATTAACATCCTTTACTCGAATATGATTTTTACTGGAACAATTACATATATAGCGCATCCGAACTTCGAATACACACACACACACACACACACACACACACACACACACACACACACACACACACACACACACACACA
>NC_068983.1:160193115-160194109 GCF_001194135.2 Octopus bimaculoides
TGTTATCCAAATTAAATCACAACCGATGACCTTATTGCAGGAGAACATTCAGAAATTTTCTGGATAGCCTTCATTGTTTAAGCCGTCACGATAATAATATTCGGGGCATTAAACTAAAGCAATTTTGCATTTCAGTTGACAGATTAAATATTCTCCTTTGTTCTATTCTGGGTGGAGACAACGTAGGGTGTCGGAATTTAAAACAGTTTCTCATGTCATGGACATATTGAACTTTTTAGTGTATTTGTCATGATAAAATGCTATCAGGGCATTCTGCAATGTGATTTGGAGCTCATGAGATAGACGTGGCCTCTAGATCGTTTAAGAAAAAAGCATTTTCTGAACAAAAAGACCGATTGGGACTGTGACAACCTGTCCATTCCATGCCACTATGGAAGGCAGATCTAATGTGATGATGATAAAAATGGATGATTTTGTGAACGAAAGCCTTCGATTGTGACTAATGAGTGAGATTAAACAAATCTTGAGTCCGAATACTTGGTTCGTGAAAGTACGTGATCTTAAGTCAATTGTCAATCCTCAGACTTACAATTCCACGTACCAGGATATATTTAGTTAGAGAAACTTTTGTTTTACTTTACCTTAGTACAGAATTCACTGAATTCCAACAGATAGAACAATTTATTTTTTAAATGGTTTCATTTTTTTCTCTTTTTTTTTTCAGATATGCTTTTAAATTATATGCAGTTGTGTTTTGCATACGATTCGTTCAGATTTAAGCGAGTATTACAGCTGCTATTAATGTTTGGGTATATATTTGTACAGAATAGATTTTTTAATATTTTCATTAACTAACCTAACCTAACCTAATTTACAATTTGTGATAAGTTAAGTTAGATAAGGTTAGGTTACATTAATTTATGCATAAAAACATAAATATACGTTCTTAAGTATGCATCTCAGTAAGATAATTTCATTAGGATTTTTTAGCTAAATTAAAATTATATATATATATATATATATATATATATAT
>NC_068983.1:160194162-160200169 GCF_001194135.2 Octopus bimaculoides
ATACATACATACATACATACATACATACATACATACATACATACATACATACATACGTACGTACGTACGTACGTACGTGTGTGTGCATGCGTGTGTTGCTATTAATATAGATAAACAAATACATTTTATTAAATTAAAGCAAAATCTAAGTTACAGAACATTGAAAGATTAACGGATGTACACAGAAAGATTGAATTACATAAACTGAAAAACATGAGTCAAATCAAGTTTACTCCTCTGGATTGATGTGATGAGTTAGCTGCCATCTTTCAAAAATTAAAATAATCCTTATTAATTGATGAATCCAGTGGCTGTGTGGTAAGTAGCATGCTTACGATCCGCATGGTTCCGGGTTCAGTCCCACTGCGTGGCACCTTGGGCAAGTGTCTTCTACTATAGCCTCGAGCCGACCATGCCCACAGTCAAATGACTAAAACAAGTAAAAGAGTATATAAGCGTCACAAAACTAATCATCAAGAGTCTAAATAGTCTTTTTAGGAATAATTCTTATTATAAGTGTCAAAAATGGAATTGAGAATTGTTATATTTCGAAATGGTCATTCTTTTTTTTACCAAATAAACACCTGCACTATATACTCGTTCTTCAATTCAACTGTACTTGTCTTAAATTTTTCGTCACACATCCTGTGACCTCTTCAACGACTCTCCATCTCACGAGTCTCCTCCTGTCTTGTTTAGTCTATATAATGGACGACTAATTTAAGACAAAGGACACTAAAATAAGAAGGATAATAAAACTGAATGAAGAACGAGTATATAGTGCGCGTATTTATTTAGCAAAAAAATTTGCCATCCCGAAATATATCAATAATTACTTTTCAACGCAAGAATCTTGCTAAACAAATGCATAAAAGTAAGAACTGAAATTGTTTTGAGCAGCAACAGCTTTGATATAAATAATTAGTGAGAAACATAGTGTAGTGTCTTGAAGATTCAAAAATATGGACTCAAATATTAAATTTACTAAATCTATATGGCAGTGCTTGGCGTTGGGCTGCTTAAAGGTGTCTGTTTTCCTGGCTTCTAATCTAACTTACCTGATATGAGAAATTGCAAATTAGTTTAGCATTAATACTCTTCGAGATGATTTCAAGGAAATTTTTCAGTCATGAATGATGTAAATACATGCTCCCTAAAATTTGTCACCCCGTTTGTTGATTCGTTGGAATTGTAAGAAAATTGTCATGTGGCAATAGGAAGATCTCGGAAGCATAATATATGTCACCTGTAGAAACGGAAGTAGTGTTCTCTGAAGATAATACTCTGAATGGAAATTGTTCTAAATGAAATACTTCAAGATGAAGCCATTAAATTTATTATCATTTCGCTTGTCTCATTTATACTGAATTTCAAATTAGTAAATCCAGTTTTAAAAGCTTTAAATCACAACCTTAGTAAAGTATTTCAAAAACTTGGAGAGTTGAATTTTACACTACAAAATGTATTAGAGTTTTCTTGTATAGAAAAGCCCAAGTTATATAGAGCATCGAGAAAGTTTCAAAAATATATTTAATCTAGGAAAGGAGGTGATTATTAGAAGCAACAATATAAAGTGAAGCAGTGAAATAACATGACGTTTTGAGGCATATCATTGATATTTTTTTTATTTTTTGCTGTGAAAGGAGAGTAGTATTTAGTGATTCGTCGCACCAAATCGAGAAGCAAAACAACAGAAACTTCAAAATTGAATCCTATTCTCCAAGTACATGTGCTATGAGTAGAAAGATACCAGAAAGGGACAACTGCCTTCAGTTTCACTGCATATATTTTAGATCATGGAAGAAAAGTTTCATAAGGTTTTAACTTTGTAAAGGAACAAAATTTACTGGAAAAGAAACCTTAAATTTTGGCGTTATTATGAATGCAGCTTCTACGGACTGCTCGTATGTTGAGCCGACAGTATTTCTGTTACGTTAATTTAAAGGATAGTAGGTTTACGGTACAAGAATGATTCTCAAGTTCTCAGGCTGCAATAATAAACTTGGAGAATGATTAGTCATTGTTGTTAGCACTCCGTCGCTTACGACGTCGAGGATTCCAGTTGATCCGATCAACGGAACAGCCTGCTCGTGAAATTAACGTGCAAGTGGCTGAGCACTCCACAGACACGTGTACCCTTAACGTAGTTCTCGGGGATATTCAGCGTGACACGGTGTGACAAGGCTGGCCCTTCGAAATACAGGTACAACAGAAACAGGAAGAAAGAGTCAGAGGAAGTTGTGGTGAAAGAGTACAGCAGGGTTCGCCACCCCGCACTGCCGGAGCCTCGTGGAGCATTAGGTGTTTTCACTCAATAAACACTCACAACGCCCGGTCTGGGAATCGAAACGACGATCCTATGACCGCGAGTCCGCTGCCCTAACCATTAGGCCATTACGCCTCCACGATTATTCATAAACACCTTGGAATAGAGCATTAATCTTTGGGGCAACTGCAAGGCAGTGCAAACTACCAATATGATGACATTATACAATGGATTACTCCCAAACCGAAAATACTAAAGCAGTTTTCAATGGTAATCTCTCTCCATGTGGCTGCCATGCATTCTATGTGGCATAAATACAGGTGAGTGAATACCAGAATCCCAATATAATAATAAAACAGTTCAAAAAGTTTATATATCGTTAAGTTCCACTCATAAGTAACTGGAGAAACTTAAAAATTACATACGTTTTTCTTTATGCAATATGTCATATATACGTAGGTCTATCAGACTTGAAATTATCAAACCTTTTGCATCTTTCTTTACTGATGTTTAGTTAGCCAAGATAAGGAAGAGAGTGAACATAGCATTTGTATACATAAGATGTTTTATTTGTAAATCTATGTTGGATGTTTTAGTATAAACTATTAGGTCCTACAGATATTTCAACGAGTTCAATAAAACCAGTGAGTCCACATTGGCTGTACACGTATCTAAAATTGGGACAGTTCTTGAAAGTTTGATGAATCTATCAAACAGCTAGGAAAGTATCTAGGATGAAACCAAAGAGTCGAAATGACTGGTAGAAATGACTGATGCTGATTTGCCAGAACAGGCTTGCCTCAAAAAATCTGTATTATACATTTTCATTGATAATGTTGTTGCAGATTGATTGTATATTTTAATGTTGTTAAGCGAATGAATGAAACATTTTAATTGAAGCGAGTGGGGATGACGAATAGCTTACAATACCTAAAGGTGAGTCGGAGAAAATAAAGTCTAAGCAAATTCTTTTCTCCTCTAGGCACAAGGCCAGAAATTTTGGGGGAGGGAGCCAGTCGATTAGATCTACTCCAGTACACAACTGGTACTTAATTTATCGACCCCGAAAGGGTGAAAGGCAAAGTGGACTTCAGTGGAATTTGAACTCAGGATGTAAAGACAGACAAAATACCTATTTCGTTATTGCCCACAAGGGGCTAAACATAGAGGGAACAAACAAGAACAGACGAACGGATTAAGTCGATTACATCGACCCCAGTGCGTAACTGGTACTTAATTTATCGACCCCGAAAGGATGAAAGGCAAAGTCGACCTCGGCGGAATTTGAACTCAGAACGTAACGGCAGACGAAATACCGCTAACGATTCTGCCAGCTCGCCGCCTTGAAAGAATAAGCAAATTATCAACCAAATGACCGCAATGAAGTTGTTTACACTAAGCAAGTTTTGGAAAACCAGAACGGAAATCTCTAGAACTGGTGATATATTTATTGATTGCAAACCGATGTTACATTTCAAAATGTTTGCTTTTGAGGATACTGGTGACAATTCATTTATAGTAACATCAGCAGAAAAATTGCTTAGTTCAAGCTTAAGAAATTGTTTAGATCTACCATGCTTCAAACTTGACTTGTTTATTTAGCAAGACTGAGTATGAAATGAAAACATTGCTAGAGAAATTGATTTGGATGTGTTAGAAATCTTACGGATAAAAGTGTTAGAAAACCTCATTTCTTTAGCTGCTTAGCCTCATCATTGCTTTGTATAAAGTATATTATTATCTGGTTATTCTGACGGACAAGAAATAACGCATTTACATAATTTTACCAATGGTCATATCCAGATAGCCTAAGTTGTCCAATTATGCTTTCATAATCATACGAAAAAAGCTTTCTACTTCGTTCATATTTTATCATATTGTATCATTATTGTTACTTAAAAGAAGCTGTTTAGGATATATCGTCCATTCAGTCCTTTAATGCTTAATTTTGAAAAGAATTTCCTCGTTGAGAGGAAAGGTGAAGAGAAGTGGTTTTGTTACTTAGAAAGCTTCTTTCGCAGGTTTTGATAATATCCTTTTATTCTTTTACCTGTTTCAGTCATTTGACTGCGGCCATGCTGGAATACCGCCTTTTAGTCGAACAAATCGAACCCAGGACATATTCTCTGTAAGCCTAGTACTTATTCTATCAGTTTCTTTTGCCGAACCGCTAAATTACGGGTACGTAGACACACCAACATCGGTTGTCAAGCGATGGTGGGAGGAGGACAAACACACACACACACACACACACACACACACACATACATATATATATATATGGAGAGAGAGACAAAGAGAGAGAGAGGTAATGGTGTCAATAAGACCCAAAGGTGTCAGGTAATGCTGAGTAAGTGCTATGGATAGACCATAGTTAAGCTCCAGGTTCGGTGATTATGCAAATAAGGAGTCCAACGTAGGTCATATATCAGCATGTGTATATGTAAAATATTTTTCATAATGAGATAAAAAAACCAAGGCTGTGAAGATTTTAGAAGATTTATAGATAGACGGTCTTACAGCTGTTTCCAGGATATTTATTATATCCCTTCATCGGAGACGGTGTGAGAAAATGGTTAAGCAATAGTTAATTTAGATAAGATACGAAATAGAGAGTGAAGTGGAGGAATGAAAATAGATGGGAGATACGTAGGGATATTGCTTTTGTAGATCCATTATTTAGGCAGAATGGTATACATATAAGATTCCAATACCTTGTGAGTAAAATCCAATAGTATTTGAAATTGGTCATACGAAGTATAGAGTTTGTACACAGTGCTATTGACTCAAGGGTTTTATTTAAAGTGACCTAAAAGTAGGGAGTACATTTGTAAGGTCAAATCAAAAACAGGAAGAGAGGAATAAAGAAAAGAGAAAAAAGAGAAGAAAAAGAAGAAAGAAGAAAAACATGAAGAGAGGAATAAAGAAAAGATAAAAAGAAAAAAGAAAAACAAGGAGAGAGATGATAAGGGAAAGTATACCAGTTAATGGTCAGTCAAGATAATTTGAAAGTAGGAATGGGGAGATGAGGATGATAGAGATGGAAAGGTATTAGAGTGTAAAAAGATAGAAGGATGGGGGTGATAGAGAGAGGTATAATAATGTAAACGGTAAAGGAGTGTCAGTTATGTAGTGATAGAGTCTAAGTGATGGGGCAGAGAGAGGGGTAGTTGTATGGAATGAAGAATTTAGGAATATAGATTAGCTGATTGGACGGGTCAGTGCTTAGTAGTAGAAAAAAATATATATATGTAAAGATGTATACATATGTATACATTAGACATGTGTATATATATATTTATACAGATGTTTATACATATCAATATCTACATATACAACTAGCATTCATATGTATATGTACACATGCACATCCATATATACGTGTATTTATATGTATTATCGCCCCTGTACACACAGGTATATATATATCTTGCATACATACATACATTCACACATACACACATACATACGTGCATATACACACATACATATACACACACATATGCATGCATGCATGCATATACACACGAATATAATTAGATGGTTGTGATATTCGACTATGAGTGAGGATTAGATAGGGATTAAGATAAGGATTAAAATGTAGATTTATAAGGTTATTGAGATTACCTAAGGGATATTGTGGAAATATACTGTATGATCTTTTAGGCATTTGGATTTGTGGTAGAATTTGAATGTGTGAAAAAAGCAGTGGTTGCATGTGCTTAGTGCCTAAATACACTC
>NC_068983.1:160203979-160212777 GCF_001194135.2 Octopus bimaculoides
GGGCATGTTATACCTGCTAAGTGCTTTACTTTCTTTCATTTGTTTCATTGCATCACTGAATTCCTTTTAAACAGGTTCGTCTCTAATAATCACTTGGTTGGCTGTCATGTAACCTTCTCAAGGGTGATTAGCAAATCTATCAAGGATCTCCCATTTTTTCTGGAATAGTGTTTTGCCATCAAAACCTATGAGTTTTGTTATACCTCTTCTCTGTGGCCCATATTCCTCTCAAATCCCAAATAAAAGGCTTTTATATCATTTTAATTAGCATGATGGTGCAGTTCTTTTTTGGCTGCCCACCAATTTGATTTCAGTTTCCTAGTATATTGTTGCAGCTTCCTTCTTGCTTCTACCAGATTTTCCTTTGTGTTGTCAATTAACTGATCTACCATTCCAACATTCCTTTCCTCTAGTTAGCAGGTTCTGTAGTTGGATGTCATCCTCGTTGAACCAATCTTGATGTTTTTTCCCTGGTTTGCCTAGGACTTTTTCAGCTCTTTCATATGTCGTTATTTTCAAGATGTCCCATTTTCCTTCATGTCTTTTGTTTCCCTTATCTTCACACCCTTCCAAAGCCTCATCCAGCTGTTCCTTCAATTCCTGTTTTGGATGACCATTGACTTTGTTGCCTTTTGCCCTTAGTCCCACAAGAAGTTCAAAATCACCCTCCCCACTGAGCAAGCTGGGTGAAGTTGCTGGTTTAATCACCTGACCATGCATCAGGTTGTAGTGGGTTACATGTTACCAGTAGCAATGTGAAGTGACCTGACATTATCTTGTAAGCTATCAATAAAAAGTAAAAGAAGGACATGTGTGGTCATCTAGTGCAGAACCAGCTGTATTTGAATCCCACATTTACAACTGATAATTTACACTAATTATTACAATAGCAGAAAATTTATGTACTCAAATTGAGAATGAAATCAACTGGAATAAACCCTACCAAATCTAATTTATTGGCAGCAAAATAGGAATATTCAAATCTGCCTAAGTATTTATGTTTGCGGGAAGTTTTTGTCTAATTAGCAACAAACACTTTGACTTGTTACGAGACTGTCTGGTCCGTTGAATGAATTTGAACAAATTAAAAACATAAATGCAAAGTATTATTCAAATTTCAATAAAACAGCCTTCATTCTATTGAAATACTGATAAGGATCTTATATAATCAATTCATTAATTGTGAGCTAAAAGGAAAATCATGGTTATTTAATTTAACAATTTATATACAAAGTCACTCAACAACAATTTTCATTCTTTCAAGAATAAAGCAGTTTTAGGCTAATTTTGAGGCACTCGTCCAAAGAATGAAATCAGTTTCTGCCAAATACTTCAAATTTAGTTGTTAATCACCAAACACTAGATATGTAAAATGACCTATAATTTTTGGCACTTAAGGAAAGTTACTGGTAGTGTTTATCCGTCATTAAAATTCATTCAATTAACTTAAAATCAGTGTGGTATCTACAGAACGCTTTTATGAAAGTCAAGCTGATTTCTTACAAAGCTCAACAACAAAAATCTACTTATATGTCACAATGATAGAATCAGAAAACAAGTCAGTAAAGTAAAAAGGTAATAATAAAGACAGATGCCTACATTCCATAAAGTATATCGCATTGAATAGCAGACAAAAACATTTGTCTAAGTTAATTCTTGGAAACAGACGATATATGAGGAAGATACTTAAGATAAAAAAAAGTATCAACTGATATGCGTTATCGCTTGGAGTTCTGTATAATGTGGTTCTTTTTAATATCCTTTTAGAAAATTTTCTGTTCTAAGTCAAGAAAAATCGAAGGTTATAATCTTTTAAGGGCCTATAATAAGGGCATAAATAAAAGATTGGTTATTTATGAGGTTACTTAAGAAAAGTGCCTGTGTAACCATTATCAAAGATTTCAAACATTTTGGTAAAACAGCAATTCTGAAAACTATAAAGACCCAGTGAGTAAGTTGATTTTCATTCCAGAATCTAGGATATAAAGAGTGTTTGAGTGCATTTCCTCTACAGCATCAAGCATGGCATTAAACAATCAAAAACAGTAAAAAGAGACCAGAAATGGTGGAAAACAAATAGGCAGACAGATTGTTCTTGGTATGTATAAGAGAGCAAAACAGAAGTGATGATACTCAACCCAACTAGAATAAATAGACAGTTGCTTCCTTAAACAGTATATTTGCCACCCTACTTTTATGTTGATGCTACATCTTTAGATGTTGAATTAACATGAAACAGATGGAACTGCCAGCTGGATAATGTATTTAACTTTTCTTCCTACTATGTAGCCCTGTTTTCTATTTTGTCAGCTATTTTAGTAATAGTTAATGCATTCCATTTTTTTCCATGGTGGCTGGAAAGTGCAACAATTTTATTTAGTTAAATATACCAATTTTAATAAATGCTTACAAAATATTACCAGTTTCCATTATAGAAGCTCAATGTAAACAACTAAGTGTAGGTGGAAAGATTTTAAAATCCTTAAAATGACCATATGAGCTCTTGTATAAGATAATTACAATGTATAGTCTACAAATATGTACATTTCATATACACTGTGTAACAAAAAATTGAAACTGTGTTTATAAAAATGCTTGACATGATATGCAAATTCTTTGAGAAGATTTGAAATCAGCATGCCAAAATTAGCTATGTTAGACACTTTCCATGAAAAAGCCAAGCAATCATTTTCAGAATCTACCCTAAGGGTACAAATAGAGTCATTATGATTTCCAGTCTAATAACTTAATATTCTAGAGTTTGCTACATGTTTTTGCCTGAGCTAACCTCTAATTAAGACAGATTGAGACTGTAATCTATATCTTTTATTTCTTTCTGTGGTCCTTCATTTGCTAATTTACTTGATGTTTACTTCCCTTGTATAGCAGGATTATTAGTTTATTTTCAAATGAATAATTGCCTACTTTTAGTTTAAAATGCAAATGAGTTAATTAACAGTCTTAGAAAAAATAAATAAATACTACAGTAAGTAACAAAAGTAACTTGTGTAAGAACTATGATAGTTCTTAGGGGTCAGACTGCATGCAATGCTCAAGAATTTGCAGGTTGAATATTTGTTAAGTGGTAAAAGTATATTTAATACTTAGAATATTCAAGAGTTAAAGTATGTTGAAATGAACAGTTAGAGTAAATGAATGACATTACTAATTTCCTTTGTGTTTATTCGTTTTGGCCACCATTGGAGAAAACATCAAATATGCTTAAGACTTATTAAGAATTTTCATCAAAAACAGAAAATGTTTGTATCTTAGACACTAATTGGGAAAAGTATGATACCCAATGCAAGATCAGCTAATGAAACATATATCTTAAATGAAACTTGCAACAGGAAAGGTTACCATTAGCTTTGAAAAGTGTTTGCACATGTGTGTGTATGTGCATGCATGTTGTGTGATGTGTATTTGTATGCATGTTTGTGTGTGTGTGTGTGTGTGTGTGTGTGTGTGTGTGTGTGTGTGTGTGTGTGTGTGTGTGTGTGCTGTTTTGCTTATTAATGATCCAGAAAATACCAACAGTCCATGATATCACTATCACTTTGAAGAAAGAGTTTGTCCAATCCAAATGTATAGAAGGCAGCTTCCACATAGATAATAACAAAAAAAAAAAATTATAAGCTATTTAGATCATTAGAATATAATGACAATGAATGTAATTTTTGTTAATTTTATAAAATATCAGCAAGCCTTCCCAGTGAGGTGTGACATCAATTGGAAGTAATTTATAATCCTATTATCAACACACACACACACACACACACACATCCCATACACACACGCACATGCACGCACACAGACACACATACACACACACATACATACGCATGCATAAATATAAATACATATATACACATACCATATACATGCACATACATATATATACATATTTATATATATGTATGTGTGTATCTGTTTATATTGAATGAATTAGAGGAACTGTGTGAAATCTTTTGGGAAGGATACGAAAAAAGGAAAATAATTAGATTGTCTTTGGAAAAGTGAAAAATCTATTTTATAGAATGTTCATTGAATTAGGTACATATGTACGCAATAAGCACGAAAATATATTTATCACTTGTGAAGCAGGTAGTTTGGTTCTAGTCAGACAAATGAAGAAGAGATAAATAAGAGAGAGATGTACCAAGAGAATGTAAATTTGAATAATTATTGCTAATGTTATTCTACATATTGTCAGCATTTGAGTCTTAGAGATTTGTGGTATTTGTTCCATTTTTCTGATCTCAGTGTTCAAAATGATACTTTGAATATGGGCCAAATGGGCTGCAAAAATCATACAAAGCAAAAGGACAATGAGAATTTACATACATGTATATCAACAATGAAATCATAAGAAATTTAATAAAAATAAAATTCTCCAGTAGTGGAGAATACCATCCAGAGGTAATCAATAGATCCCACAGAATCTGGATCAATCTGAGAACAGGAAGCATCTTCTCTCATCTGTTCTCTCCAATTTACCTTAGAGTTCACCCACTGGGCCCATTCTCACCATAGTCACCTACATTTCAACAAATTTACAGGATGGTGGGCAGCAATTCCCTGTCTACCCTCACCTGCCTTCTGAAGTGGAATTTCAAAATGTTAGTGAGGGCTTAACCATAGACAGAAGTGTGCCTTTAGTCTTTTCAGTCTTGTTCACTACTTAGCCTCTTTCACCATAACCAGCAAACAGAGTAAAAACAAGGTCAGTTTTGCCACTCTTCCTTTTGGGGCTGGTTGATAATGCTGTGTCAATTATTTTCTGTCTCTCTGCCTGATTGTCTTTTTTCTCCCTCTCAGAAGAAGCCATGCTGATCTGTGAGAAGATTCAACAAGAGCACATACAGAATCCATTTTTCCAGAAATGGAGACAGGTTGTACAATCTTTAACCACAACAAAAATTGACTTGTTACTAAAACCGTCCAAAAACTGCCTGACATGATGTAGAACAAGGAACAAAAATTAAGAATAATTAAGAAGATATTAAAGTTGTCAAGCAAGACTAGAGTAATTAAAAGTTTAGTAGATCAAATTAACTGATATTCCTAATGAGGTCCATGTTAACACTATCGTTAAAGGTCAGAAAGATAAAGAATAATTACTGATGTGGAAAACATAAAAGACTAAAACTAAGAGAGCATAAAATGAAAGTAATAGAATAGCTATTATAGAACATAAAGCCATCTGTGATGGCCTTATAATGTATAAGTCAAGCTATTATTTTCAGATCAGAACAAAGATGACTCTAAGAAACTTATAGTTTTATTAATTCCGGCAACTAATTTCATTATGTGTTTTTAAACAATAAAAAACCATGTTAACCTCTTGAATATATTAAAGTAGCATTTAGTTATTAAGAAAATGATATTGAGCAGCTTGTATTTTGACAACTTAAACCTTATGTAGGATTATCATCATCAGGAGCTATGATTTGCTGTAATGATTTTAGCGAAGATGGTTGGTGGGGATGATTGCATTCCAGTTTCTAATAGTAGTTGTCAGTTTGGGTAGATGTAATAATGATAATTTATGTTAGGTATAAACTTTGAAGGATGGAGTTTTGTTGATTAAATGGATCCATGATATCTGTGACTGATGTGTGCAAAATTTATTAAAGAACCTTGATTTTTAAGGATGTTGTGCAAAAGTAATCTTGCATATGGCTAATTTAGTACATAATAAACCTGGAGCATTATTTAGCATTTTGTTTTCCATTTTGAATAAATAATCTACCAGAACTTTCTTGTTTGTTTTGAGATGTTAAAATCATTTAGTTGATGTTTTGTACAAAGTGAAATTTTCGAGCTTTGTCAGCTATTAGTGTTATTGGCAAAGTGTTTCACTGCTTCAACTGTTCAACTGTTATTGTGAATCTAGGAAACTAAATTGATTTGTACATTGGTAAAGGTTGTGGTATCTAGCTAAGTATGATGCACTGAAAAGGTTTGATGATATTATCATTCATTGTGACTACTGAACACTGTATAGAGGAGTTCCTATCATCATCATCATCATCATCGTTTAACGTCCGCTTTCCATGCTAGCATGGGTTGGACGATTTGACTGAGGACTGGTAAAACCGGATGGCAACACCAGGCTCCAGTCTGATTTGGCAGAGTTTCTACAGCTGGATGCCCTTCCTAACGCCAACCACTCAGAGAGTGTAGTGGGTGCTTTTACGTGTCACCCGCACGAAAACGGCCACGCTCGAAATGGTGTCTTTTATGTGCCACCCGCACAAGCCAGTCCAGGGGCACTGGCAACGATCTCACCCGAAAATCCTACAGGAGCCAGTATATAAAGATTTTAAAGGCGATGAGAAGGTCTTAACAAACTTAAGGAAAACAGATGGAATAACTTTGTAACTTGTATCTGAAATGTAGTCAGTGAAAGTTATATGATGTTTTCTGTGGATGTCTAGAATATTTAAAGGATATGGAATAGAAATGGAAACTTGGTAACTGATAGATTTTCTTTCTTTTATATAAATGTGAAATTCATTTAGAAAAGCTAAAGAGAATAGATTTTGGTGAGCAATAACCACTCTTTGGGCTTATTTCATAGCCTATGGTTCCACCTCAAGAAATGTACACTGCTGTTCAGTGATATAGGACTGAAAAATATACTATCATTATATATTCAATCATCTTTATAATGAATGTAGTTTCTATATTTTCAGACTGAGTAGTTCTCTTGATATTTTGTTATAATTTTTGGCAATATGATGAGATGCATAGCAATAACATTTGAAGCATCTCACCATGAAGAGAGCCCATTATCAAATTAACAATATATATTATTATATTTTTTAGCAAAAAAGGTATGCATTAATCTGTGAGTTCCATATTAAATTGTTCTGGTGTGTCTAGTTTTTTATAGATAGATAGATAGATAGAAAAATAGATAAATGGATAGATAGATAGATAGATAGATAGATAGATAGATAGACAGATAGATAGATTAGGTGAAACAAACAGACAGACAGGCAGACAGCAGGCATTCATTGTTATTGACAGAAATTGATCCCTATAAGCCTGAGTGTAAATATAGAGGAAGATAAATTTCACTGCTTGATTTATTGGTTTATAAAGATTATGTTTATATCAGGAATAAATAATAAAGAAATAAACATTCATAGTTTCAATAACTGGATGTAAGAAGACAGCAAAAATATGTCAGAACTTTCTCAAAAAAAAATTGAACGTTAGTTTCATTGAATATTATTTGTAAATATTTTCCTTTTATATTTAAATATGTTATCATATTTATATTGAATGCAGTTTTTAGAGAAAATACCTATGGGCAATATGTCTTAGTGATTTACTCAATAAATATACATCAAATATCTCACTCCACACATTTTTAGCTTTCAACTTACCAAATGTGTCATTTCACAACTTTTTATTCTTTAGCTTATCTAAAGGTTTCTTTTTCATCAAATCATTCCTTTAAACTATTATCAATCTTTATATTTCTTGTTTATACAATATCCTTTCACTGATTTTAAAATTATATGAAATATATTTTTCGTGCATTAGACGGAGATATCATTAGCTTATAAAAATAAAGTCTTACAATATTGTTTGTTCAAGCTGTCGTGAGCTGGATGAGTTTGCACAAAAATACAATATATCCACTCATTCCCTATCTGCCATAATTTACTTCAGAAGGCTAACATACAAAGACTTAATGCAGCATTCGCATCATTTATATTTACTAACACATTCTGTTAACTGAATATGATAGTTCTCATCCAACAAATCTCATTGTACTACTCATCCATAGAACCATAATAATATTTTTTCATATAACCTTAATGTGGTTTTCATGAGACAGGTTTGTTGCAGTCAATAAAAATAGCAATTTTCAGATTGATGTCATTTTAGAGGATAAAACTATGCTTCTTAAAAGAAGATACCAGAGAAAATATAAATATGTTTTAGGCTTGTGGAATGGAGTCAGTAGATTCAAGAGAGAATTATTTATTTTACTAATGATATAACAAAGAAGAAGAAAGAAGAAAGGTGAGAAAGACACATAGAGAGATGGACGAAACTTGATGACAGAGTGGTGAATGAACAGAACTTTTAAAGTGTTCTGTTAGCTTAAAGAGATACAACCTGGCCTGTTGATGCTTGTTGATTTGATATTTCATCTACTTGTGTTGCATTACTGAAGGCAGCTTTCATGATATATTATATAGTCTCAGTGTTCTGACATGCAGCTCTCCGGTCACTTCAGGTTTATCAATAATATACATGTTGTAAATATTCAGGCTTCTTCATTCAGTGCTTGTAGGTAGACTGAGTTTACAAAAAGTATGCTAAAGTATTGCAACTAGTCAAATTAGCAATTTTAGAAAATTTGTACACCGTAACTGGTGATTTAATATCAATAAAGGAAACTCTTATGAAGATTGATACCAGAAGACGTACAGTTCAAATCTGTAATGTGTCTTATTAATCTGAATTTCAGGGGTCGTTATTTACCGTGAGAAAACCAATTCAGATAAAAGAATAATTAAGTCATGTATGTGTGTGTATATGTATACATGTGTGTGAGTGTGTATGTATGTGTGTGTACATATATGTATGTACGTATGTATGTATGTATGTATGTATGTATAGATGTATACATGTATATATATATAAACCTTGGGCAAGTGTCTTCTACTATAGCCTCGGGGCCGACTAAAGCCTTGTGAGTGGATTTGGTAGACGGAAACTGAAAGAAACTCGTCATATACATACATATATATATATATATATATATATATATA
>NC_068983.1:160213345-160216418 GCF_001194135.2 Octopus bimaculoides
TATATATATATATATATATATATGAGTGTATATTTGTATGTCTGCCTCTGTCCCCCCCCCCACTATCGCTTGACAACCGATATTGGTGTGTTTACATCCCTGTAACCTAGCAGTTCGGTAAAAGGAACGGATAGAATAAGTACTAGGCTTACAAAGAATAAGTCTTGGGGTCGATTTGTTCAACAAAAGGTGGTGCTCCAGCATGGCCGCAATCAAATGACTGAAACAAGAATATATTTATGCATGTGTTCGTGCATGTATGTATTTTATTTTCTAGAGTCCTGTACTTTTAGCTAACGTAATATTTCACATTTTCTGAACGTAAATTCGTTTGTTTGCAGAGCTCTTTTATTATATTTGCGAAATATTTATTCCTGTTAATTACTAAAATACTAATTTCTGTAATTTGATTTTGAATTATTTTTTTTATTAATAACTTCAGTTAATACAGCTTCTTTTTGTTAATCATTGTACAAGCAAACAGTCAGTAACAGAATTTTTAATATATTTGGTTCCTGTCGTTTCTTGCCAGGGCTAATCACTATATTTTACTGACTTGAAATAAAGCTGTGAATTACTGTTAAGGTTACCTCTTATTTGTTATCCACTGTTAGTTCTTTTACGACTGTATTCATTAAAAATACAAACTCTCGTATGAAGGAAATATATTTGATAACGATATATTTCTTTTTTTAATTATTAGATTTTTCTCCACAAGTAAGGAATTGACTTCTAACAAAGAATCAAGATGCCATCACTGGAATTTGGTTAAGAAGTTAACAACAACGAGTATTATACGCAGGATTTAGAAAAGTGTTTCAGATTTTTACTATTCCCCTTATAAGTTGTGTTTGTAATGGTTTCGATATTGTTTCATTTCGCATCAACAGATGATTGCTGTTGGTCGAGTCATGTGATACACTTCTCATTGGTCTGCTCAACATGCTGCAAATAAAGTGGATATTGAATTCGCTGTTTGGTAGATCTAGAGCGCTATGTAACTGAAGTGGGACCGTTGTTTTATTAAATTCATACAAGGTAAGTCTAGGATACTACTGTGCATCAAAACTTAATTCAAATCCATTGCGGTGTTATGTGCGTTTGAATGCAGTGTAAAGGAGGGAACTGACGCATGAAAACGCAGAGAAAAAAATTAAATATTCGGAAATCTCTACTATCAGATTTAAAAATGTCTTGGAAATATAACTATAGAAATAATTATTGCTCAAGTAATCTGTTATTTTCTTTTGATGAAAAATGAACAGAGATAAGAGGCTATGAGAAGCAAAAAGGAAAGCAAAAAGGCCCTCTCTACTAATAAGAAAAAGAGTAGACCTCAAGATAAAGCTAGAAAAATACATGCGGTAGAATCCATTTTTGCCATGCTGAACTGATGTTCACATTTTTCGCAAAAGACACGAAATACAGTAATCCTTCAACTGTCGCAGGTGTTACGTTCCAAAAACCTCTGCGATAGGTGAAAATCTGCGAAGTAGAAACAGTACTGTTCAGTTTATTTTTTTTTAAATTATTTTCATAATTTGTATATATTTATTTTATTATAAATGCAAAAAGACACCACGGAGGAACCGACAAGCTTAAATAATAAACTGCGATAGGTGAACCGCGATATGGCGAGGGACTACTGTAATTGATATTGCTGTGCTGTTGGCTCTCGGTCGCTTACGACGTCGAGGGTTCCAGTTGATCCAATCAACGGAACAGCCTGCTCGTGAAATTAACGTGCAAGTGGCTGAGCACTCCACAGATACATGTACCCTTAACGTAGTTCTCGGGGAGGTTCAGCATAACACAGAGTGTGACAAGGCTGACCCTTTGAATTACAGGCACAACAGAAACAGGAAGTAAGAGTGAGAGAAAGTTGTGGTGAAAGAGTACAGCAGAGTTCGCCACCATCCCACTGCCGGAGCCTCGTGGAGCTTTAGGTGTTTTCGCTCAATAAACACTCACAACGCCCGGTCTGGGAATCGAAACTGCGATCCTATTACCGCGAGTCTGCTGCCCTAACCACTGGGCCAATGCGCCTACACAATTGATAGAGCTACTACCATATGAGCTGACAGATGATGAAAGTACTAGTCGTGTTGACTGAAATCCAACCTTTGGAACATCCGGGTGATAGGTTCCTTGTAAAATCATGCAACCAATGTATGAATTGAAATTACTGTACATTATAATGACGGGGATTTCATGCCCAGTCCAACAAAATCACTCTTAGATATAATAATTTTAACATCCAGCAAAATGAGAGTGTTAGGGGATACGGTAAACCAATTTCCGCCTTGGGTATTCACCCATGTGTGTATGTGAGCGGAGATTACCCAAAATATTTTTCATGCATTTTTAAACATTGTTTTATTTTTGTACGTTTTATATAACTTTACATTTATTCTGTGCTTGATTTATCAGTTTTTTAAAAAGGTTCTTTACTCGTATATATATAATTTTGCCTTGTCCATCTCTCATATTTTGTAAGCCACGATATTTTAACATGTATTGTCTGTATGAACTCTTGGCTGATAAAGAACAAAGAAATATTTTTTATTGGATTAAGAAATTACTATCCTTATTCGAACCCAAAAAGGATGAAAGGTCAACTTCGCCTGTCATTTTTGGGGTGATCAGTAAATGAAGTACCATTTGTACACTGGGGTCAATGTAACTGAATTTCCCCTACTCGCAAAATTGCTGGCCTCGTACCAATAGTAGAAAGGATTATTATTATTATTATTATTATTATTATTATTATTATTATTATTGAGTGAGAGAGTAGTGTATGCCATCAAAGTGATACTAGGGTAAAATATGCGAAGCCCAGTATACCCATCATGACTACCCGTCTGATAAGGGTACACCAGGCACATGCATCACAACCATATGTGCACGACATGGTGATCTCATCAAGATAAACAGTGCGTGACCTTGCAGGTGAGGCTCAGTTACAATTTTTTTCAGGTCGAGTAGCTTATCCCATTCGAAAGGTCCCTGAATAAGGGCTGTTTAGGGATGCTGAACAAAACACTCATGTTTCCAAAGGTGAATTATCCAAACT
>NC_068983.1:160216428-160218664 GCF_001194135.2 Octopus bimaculoides
TCAACACATGGCTATGATGCTCCCCTAGTTCTGCTCGCAAGCAGAGATGCACATATCGTCAGCCACCAAGGGAATGCTCAAATGGTTAAGGTCAAATAATCGACAAGCAAATCTACGGTATTGAACAGAATATTTGCTGTAGCGCATCTTTTATGCCAAGCCAAAACAATGTACATGATAACACTTCCAATCAGTTAAGATCAGAAGCCATGAGACCTACTACCTGGTACTGCACCAGAGCATTTATTATTATTATTATTATTATTATTATTATTATTATTATTATTCAGTAGTCTTATTTTATCACGTGCTTTCACTTCACTACCGAGCACAGCTCTGTATGCCTTGGATATGTGCTGTGGTTTGTTGTGGTGTTCTTATTTTCACTCTATTGAAAGTGCTTTACGTAGGATGTGCGCAGTACCTAATAGTGTAAGTTGTACACATTCGTAAGTCCTGGTCTTTTCGTAATGCATTTGTCTGAATATATTTTAATCCTACCTATCCAATTATTATAGGGATTGTTTCTGATATTTTGGCTTCACATTCGAGTTGCCTCTATTTCCAGATCTGTGTATTTTGAGAGTTTTTCCATTTCTTTTTGAGACACATTGTCAACTGTTGGTATTGATACATCTATTAGAGGGCATTTTTTCTTGGTGATTTCTGACAACTATATCCAGTTCATTAGCCTTAATTTCTCTATCTGTGTGTTTTGGTATATCCCAGAGTGCGGTTGCTTTCTCATTTTCTGTGGCCTTTATCTGGAGTGTGCCTATACCTTCTTTTTTCTGTTGTCATTCCATAGTGTTGGCATAGCTTCCAGTGTATATAGGTCTCAACTCTGTCATGTCTGTGGATATATTCCTTCTTAACCAGGACTGGGCAGCCAGAAATAATATGATTTATTGTTTCTTCCCTATCGCCACATTTTCTGCAGTTATTTGTATTTTTTTTTTATTGTGTGTTTTTTGGTGGTTTCTGGTGAGGAAGCTTTGATCTTGTGCTGTGGTTAAAAATCCTTCAATCTCTGCTTTCAGTTCTGAGCTATTATTTTGGTTTGACTCAGGCTCGGTCTTATTCCTGATCAGAATTATGTGGATAGCGGGTTACTACCTGTAACCTTAAGTATCCACAAGGTTTCAGCAATCCTATTTTTATCACATGCTTTCATTGCACTACTGAGCGCAGCTCTGCGTGCCTTGGGTATGTGCTGTGGTTTTTTATGGTGCTCTTATTTTCACTCGATTGAAAGCGCTTTACATAGCTTGTGTGCGGCACCTAGCACTGCTATCTTCTGTATGTTATATACTTATATGCTTATATGCTTAGAACTCTCCTAATAATCCTTGCTGTCCCTTGCTGACAAACTTACTGTATGAGTTCTACGGGGCATTCTATTTCAATCTCCTTCAGCCATTTGTTTATATCTTTGCTTACTGTTTCCAACACTCCAATTATTATTGGCACGAACTTTACTGATCACATGATCCAAATTCTTCCTATTTCAATTTTCAAGGGATTGTGTTATTTGGTTTTGTTTTCCTTCCTTTTCTTTACTCTTCTATAACATTCCTTCCTAACCTTCTCTTTCATGATTGCATGCTGGATACCAGAGCCTTCATTTATTCCTAGGTATCTATAGGTTTGTTCCTGCTCAAGATCCTTTATTACTGTTTCGACATCTAATTCTATTCAACTTGACTTTACCAGTTTCCCTTTCTTAAAAGTGGCCTTGGCACACTTTTCAAGGCCAAACTCCATCCAGATATCATCACGGAATCCTTTCAGAGTATGTAGTAGTCCTAGCGCTCCTGTCAGGAAGCTGTCAACCTGAAGGCGAAAAATGTTCAAATGGCAGAATATCTTCCCCGAATACGAACCTGGAAGGTCACTTAAACGGGATTTGTCCCAAATTAAGCCCCCAAAGTTCACCACCACAACGACCACAAAATCAAAAATCTAAAAGAACTTAATGGAACCGGGAAGAATATAAAGAAGTAATATACGCTTATTATTATTATTATTATTATTATTATTATTATTATTATTATTATTATTATTATTATTGTTCAGTAGTTTTATTTTTATAACGTGCTTTCACTTCACTACCGAGCGCAGCTCTGTGCGCCTTGGGTATGTGCTGTGGTTTGCTGTGGTGCTCTTATGGTTACTGTATTGAAAGTGTTTTGCGTAGGATGTATGCTGTGCCCAGTAGTGCAATTTTCTGTATGTT
>NC_068983.1:160219688-160229139 GCF_001194135.2 Octopus bimaculoides
TATATATATGTATATATATATATATATATATATATATATATATTATATTATATTATATTATATTATACATATACATATGTTATTTTCCCCTTGCAGTTCTCCCTATTTTAGCAGTAAATACCGAGTAAATGCACTGCACTTTTAGTATTGAGTTCATTTTCTGATTTCTTAGTTGTCTTGGAATTTACACCTACACTTCCGGCGTTGGAATCTTTATATGATCGCTCGACCTGCAAGAATTAGCAACCTTTTTTGAAAAATGAGAGGAATCTTGGGCACTGTATTTCCTAAAAACGCAATGAGAAATGGTTGCGAAGTTCATAGATGTTGTGCCTATGGTCATAGATCAGCTCATGCAGGCTGATTTAAGGGCAAAACCACGACATTAACAACAACAACAACAACCGATTCCACTTTCTAAAGATTTTTTATGAAAAGGTTTGTTACTTTTTAAAATCTGTTTCTTAAATTCTGAAGTAAACATCGTATTGGAATTGTAATAAATTTGTATGTGTTGCAAGATTTGTTGCTGTTGTTGGCACTCCGTCGCTTACGACGTCCAGGGTTCCAGTTGATCCGATCAACGGAACAGCCTGCTCGTGAAATTAACGTGCAAGTGGCTGAGCACTCCACAGACACGTGTACCCTTAACGTAGTTCTCGGGGATATTCAGTGTGACACAGTGTGACAAGGCTGACTCTTTGAATTACAGGCACAGCAGA
Organism: Octopus bimaculoides; assembly: GCF_001194135.2. Lineage (NCBI taxonomy): Eukaryota > Metazoa > Mollusca > Cephalopoda > Octopoda > Octopodidae > Octopus > Octopus bimaculoides. Next base: position 160,220,411 of record NC_068983.1, read on the forward strand.
AGCAGGAAGTAAGAGTGAGAGAAAGTTGTGGTGAACGAGTACAGCAGGGTTCGCCACCATCCCCTGTCGGAGCCTCGTGGAGCTTTAGGTGTTTTCGCTCAATAAACACCCACAACGCCCGGTCTGGGAATCGAAACCGCGATTCTATGACCGCGAGTCCGCTGCCCCAACCACTGGGCCATTGCGCCTCCACGTTGCGAGATTTATATTGTTCTTTGTATCTTCCAACAGATATATTGGATCTTATCTATTACATTGGAAGAGATATGAAATTAAAAAGAAACTGAGAGGACAAAACAAAGTCAGTACCGATTGGATTTGAACGCAGAATTCCGCCGAATGGACATAACTAAACACAGCATGGGATTTAATGCTGCACGCTGCTATTTTTGAGATTCTACTTTCCTTTTATAATTGCATTAATGAAAACCTGAAGTTAACGTTATTAAGTTATTAACATTTTATTAAGGTTTTGTATGAAAATTAATAAATCTTCAAAGATTTACCCTGTTTCAACCAATTAATGGATTCATTAGAACAAAAGTCACTCTAGTTTGCCTTCCCATTTTCACCGTCATAACTATAATGAAATCTTTTACAACGTGTAAACCAGAAAAAAACCCCTTTCATAATGAAGCTTCACATTAAGCAAATAAAAGCCCATTCATGTTACTTGTGTTCTTGTTTACAATATTAAGGCCTATTATATCATTAGTTCAATGCAAATAACTTGGAAATTTAAGCCTTTAAAATTCAGTTTTAGGGAGTGTTGATACTGAAAAAATAAAGGAAAAATCTTTTCATTCCTTTCTTGTCACTTCAATGGCTGTTGGAAAGGTAACACACTCAAACATATATTTAAGTTCTTTCATTTATTTCTCAGTCAATCAGAGGAAGAAAGGCATCGTTCATGCTCTTTGTAGGCTCTATCAGAATTGTGAGTGATGAGTTGTGACGATGCGGCTGAAGTTAAATGTGTTGTTTCTAGGGAAAAAGTGAAGAGGGGAAAATTCCAGAGAAACACAATCTTGAGTACGAACGATTGCAAAAATTATATATGGAGTGGTGGAACATAATAGAGAAACGGATGAGCAGCAGTGTGAGAGTTGCGTAACTAGATAATCGGTTTGGAGAAGTGGAATGTATTTGTGAGAGAATGACTGTAAAATCATTTGAAGGTTAGAATGCCCTGTTTTGGATACTGAACCATCGAAGATATTTGAACAGTATTCCAATATGTTTTAATCAAATTTTTAGTTGTCCCGAAAATAATCAGAATTGAATTTTGTACTAAGTCTATCTAGGAATGGTATTTGCTATACAGTTTTAATAATGTTATATAAGCGGGGATTGGGTATGAAAACCTCATCAGATATTATCAGGCATTTGTAGATATATTGGGAGATATTATTATGCTGATCATGAATAAATAGACTCAGATATAAAACATATGTGTATTGATTGTGTATTTGTGTTGCTGAAAGAGGTTGCCATGTCCTGATTCAACAGTACTTTTGAGGCATCAGTTCATAGATCACTACTGATCAAGAGTGAAATATTTAGACAGCTCACAGATAAGAAAAAGAAAAAAAACGTCCGACCTAAAAGAAGAAAAAAATTAAACAACCGGCCAACTGAGCTAAAGGTTTTCATGATACACACTGTCAAAATCTTTGCAAATAAGTGCAATAATCATAATTTCTTCCAAGTCTCTAATAAGCTGATAAGAAAGTTTAAGTCTCTGTTAAGTCTAAAAACTACTTATAGATAATGAAGGCATGCGTGTGTATTAGTGTGCGCGTGTGAGTATATTAGTACATGTGTGTGTGCATGTATACTTAGAGAGAGAGAGAGAGGGGAAAAGAGAAAGAGAGAGATGAAAAGAGAGAGAGAGAGAAAGAGAAACAGACAGACAAATAGATAGACAAACAGCTAGATAATGTTTGGTGTGGAATATAGCTTGTGTTTTGAACTCTGTGTGTTCGGTTATATTTCAAAAGATCCACAGATGAAGATTAAATGCGTTAGTATCTCTTATGGTCGTTCCGAGTTCAAATTCCACCGAGGTTGACTTTGCCTTTCATCCTTTCGGGGTCAATAAATTAAATACCAGCTGAGTACGGGGTCGATGTAATTTCAGGCCTTGTGCCTACTGTAGAAAGGAGTATTTCTTATTGCTTTCTGTATCACCATTACGTCATTATGAATGTGACTAGCGTGAGGATAAATAATTACATTTTTTCAATACATCTCACGTGTGTTACTTTAGCACTGATCTCTGCTATTTAAGGAAAAACATTATGAACAGATTATTTTTAATGAAATACATCTAAGATACATTAAATAACGTAAATATTTAACTATATACTTTTTATATCAATCAGTCAGTCAATCGATCAATCAATCAATAAATCAATCTATCTATCTATCTATCTATCTATCTATCTATTTATCTATCTATCTGCCTATCTGTCTATCTACCTACTTACCTTCCTATTTATCTATCTACCTATCTATCTGTCTATCTGTCTCTAACGCCTGTGTGTATGTGTGCCTGTGTGTGTATATCACTCTATCTAATAGACTATGAGATATCTCTATGCATCATTGGTCAAAATGCTCTTCCATTCTTCTGCAGATTGTGCCCTTTTCTTCCATTTGGGTCTGATGTTTTTGACTATGTTACCTACCCGTCGTCTTGAAAATATTTGTAGTGGTCTCTTCCGATCTCTTGAATACCATTCGACAACTGCATTATCTCACGTGTTGTTTGTAACGCTTGCTGCATACATGTCTGGCTCAGCAGAAATTGTGCTTTCGGTATTCCGTGATCACATCGTTCGCTTTATTCCATTCTCGACTTACTTTGTTTCTAACATACTCTCGAAACGATATTACTATTATGGATCTTTCCTAGGCTCCCTGTGTCGTAGCTAGTCGCTGTTTTCTTTCTTCGTAATAGCTCGTATCTCACTTGAAATAAAAACGCAGGTAGGGCGTTGCTATTAAAGAGATTGGTGCACAGAGTCTTGTCCAATATCGCTTTGAACATAACTTTAATCGAGGCAAACACCTTTGATCCTGCTCTTCCTCTGCGCCTGATTTCAGCGTTCATGTCTCGACATAAATTTCGTGTTTGTCCCAAGGAGACGCATTTCTTCACCACTTTATTTTCATCGCTCCCCAACACTATTTGACTTTATGCTACGCTTCCAGACGGCTTATTTTGAGGTTTACGCTTCCAGATAGTTTATTTTGTGGTTTACGGCTGAACTCTGAGTATTCAGCGTAGTATGCAGCTGATCTGAGCACGATATCTGATGAGCACGATATCGTCTGCAAATTGATAGTGTGTTCGTAGTTCGCTGTTGATGCTGATGACACCTTTCCTATTAATTCTTTTGATGTTTACTTCGAGGCAAGCGGTGAACAGTTTGGGAGAGATGTAATCACTTTATTTAACGTCCTTCCCAATGAGAATCCTTATGGGTAGTAACAGCAGAGCTATATCAGTGGGAATCGATCCACCACCGTAACAAGTGATGGAGAAAATGCCACCCATTTTCATCCAGTGGAATATAGAATGCTCGAAAACTGTTGGAGAATTATAAAGCTCCAGGGAAAGATGTTATAACAGCGGAAATGTTAAGAAGCCGAGGAGAGCAGCTGCATAAAATCCTTGTTCTATGTTACAATCGATATTTCAAAGAAGGGAAACTAAGCTCGCTGTGGAAGGAGTCGAATATGATTTGTGAGAAGAGTAAAAGGAAAGAGCTGAGGAACTGTTGCTCTGTATGCCTCTGGTCTCGCGTCTACAGGCTCTTTACAAAAGTCATAGTCACCAGATTATCGAAACTTTTCGACGTCCAACAGCAGAGGGAGCAAGTAGGTTTTAGGACGAACTACAGCAGTAGTGACTACGTATTCATTATAATACCGATTCAGTATTATCAAGATTGTCTCATGAACAGCTACGTAAAACTTTGAGTAGAAGTTTGTAGAGATTTTCTCAGTTTTAATGAAATAGTATATTACTTTACTTTTGCTATCCGAGTATCATCTTTTCCACTTTGTTTCGCATTTATATGCTTACTTGCGAGTGTGTGTGTGTATGTGTGTGTGTGTGTGTGTGTGTCTATGCATGTATGTGCATGTATGTAAATATATATATATATATATATATATATATATATATATATACACACATACACACACACAGGGTTGTCAACTACCAATCCACCAATGCTTGCACAACCTTATGCACCTTTGCAAACCCCTAATTTAGATTCTATATACGAGACGTGCACACGCACACACGCATATACTCCGACACACGCCAAACACGTATACGTACACACACATCCACACATATGCACGTACACGCACACACAAACACACACACACACTCACATATTCACCGCCTTTACTTCTGCCATATCCAGACACCATGGTGCCACCAGTTTCCGAAAAGGAAGTGTTGTCGCTGGACAACTGATATTCTTTGACCACACCATGTGAACCACCTTGACCAATAGCAGCCTATCTTTTGGTAGCCATCTTGAACTTCCTGTATTTCTCTATTCGGCAATCCAAAGCCTGAAAGAGATAAGCTTCTGTTCGGGGCCTGCGAAACTTTAAGTCGCATGGAACTGAATTAAACTCTTTTGAATAATACATGTGACTCCTACTTAATGTGTCCACACACTTGCAAACACTCGAGCGCGCACGCACACACACATATATATAATTTGGGTGATTCTCCTGTCATAAAACTATCTCAATTGACTCCTTTTATCAACCACTCTTAGTTTCATTATATGCAAAATATACTAAATTAAAAATTCGATCTCGTCATTTGCTGGTCAAGGAATTATCCCGTATACAAAGGCTGCGGTAACGAAATGAATTTTTCTAGCCTGTTATACATGTTTATGTGCAGTTCCCATGTTCACATAAACATTGGGTTATAGATTTCTGAAGTTCATTATCGAAGAAGCTCTACAATTACTGTTGTATAATTAGTATGATGCAGAACACATCACACTATCATTTCGTATACAAGCTAGATCATATGCATTTATCAATATAATTCCCTGTAATTATCATGCACTGAATTGATGGCACTTACTAGTACACAATACTTCATCATCTTGCAGTTCATAGATGTAAATACAGCTGTGAAAACACCGGAGCCAGTGTTGTCACATACACGACAAAAGTTAATAGCTCCCAACACAATATCAGAATTGCCAATTTTACTTTTCACTGTTTCTATCAGCTGCAGCGATTGGGTAGACTGTGTAAAAACAATCTAACTTGGTAGGACAGTTGGTATTGGTTCAAGTGCAGCACTTACGTTTGTGTAGGTTTTTTCCATTTAAATTCGTTAGCAATCAAAGCTAAATATTAAAGAAATTGCTAAGAAGACAAATAACCACGCTGTTTGGTGTTTTGAAGAAACGTGAGATAGACTGGAAGCAGATAGCGTACAAACTTCAAACGATGCGAGTGTGTTGATGGAAATCAACCTTGAAAGAGGCCACAAATGGAGTATAAAGTTGCCGAGGGGATATTTGAAATTCATTAAGATGGAAAATGTGTATCTCCTGAATCATACGAATCAATGCGCAAAAGGAATCAAAGAGGAAATGTAAGATTTTAAAGCATGTGTCAAATGATGAACAAGGTTCATAGGATATATGATTTAGCACTTACGTGGAGAACAAAGATTATACAAATGCTGCCTACTGATCTAGGTGATAGGATATTATCATTTCAGCAATTTATAATCAGAAATTGGTTGACGCGTGGTTACAAGCTATCATCCATTGGAAACACGTCTTAATCTCGACATGTCAAACAAACGTACTTTCAACCGAATACAAGAGAAAACACTACCGGTAAAATCTACTGGACATGAGAAAAACAGGTTTACTCTAAATTAAAATATGCACTTGCAATAGTCTTAGATTAAAATACCCGTATGTATAGCATCCATAATGTTTATACAAACGTGGAACGGCATTAACTGTAATAGATTTTCTTTAATTCATTCTTCTGTGACAAATGATGCTAAATTAAAAGAGATGATTGTTTTTAAGAGAAAATGTATGCCGTACCAAAAGAAATGCAGGCACATTACTGGTTGAAAGTCGCTGGATGCTGAAAATGGTTAAAGTAAGTTTCGAACCTGGTGATATACTGAAAGAAAAGTGTTGGCTCATCTTAGGTTATATCTGGCAAAATATTGTTGATAATGGCCGACCACAAAACAATGACATAGCAGTAATTTCTGTTGGATTTACAAGTATTTCTTAATAGTTAGATGTTAATTTACAATAAACCACTGAAAGGTATTGTGGTGAGGAAATGGAGGGAATGGAATGTGAAATGCAATGAAGAAAAACCATGCACGAAAAGTGGAAGAAAACATATACATTCAAGAAATGTGGTATTTCTAATGTGTTGGATTGTACAGAAAATGAATATCTGTGGGATCATGATGATGGTAGGAGTGAACGATGGTTGTGCTGAAGAAGAAGAAGAAAAAGGTGACGATTATGCGAATGAGGATGATGATGGTGGTGGTAGCGACGCCGACTACGGCGGCGGCGGCGGCGTTGGTGGTGGTGGTGGTGGTGGTGGTCACGATGTTGAGGATGATGCGCAGCCTATAATTACGGATAACGATGAGGAAGAAGATTCATATGATATCATTTACCCTGGTAATTATGCAGGTTTATTCAGTGCTGGAAATGATCAACTGTGATTTTGCAAGAATGAAATTTGGTAATTGAAATATTTAAAATTTACCGTGTAATTGTAATTGTAATTTAAAGCTATATTGAATTTTAATTTCAGCTTTTCGTTCACAAATAACGCTTACAAATTAATTTTCATTCGTTGTCTTTGTAAAATAGCAAGTGTAAATATTCATAAGAGCTACAGGACAATATTTACTTAGTAAGACGTTTGTTTTGATATGTATATTGGATAATTATTTATATTATAACAGTAATGGTGGATTTATAGAAACATTAGAGCGTTGAACAAATTGATTTGTGATATTTCTTCCGGCTCTTTAGGTTCTAAGTTGAAATTCCGCCAATGTCAACTTTGCCCTTCATTATTACAGGATCGATAAAAATTACAGTTGAAGGTAGGGTAACATAATCGACTACATACCCCTTCCTTAGATTTGAGTCCTTTTACATAATTATTATTACTTTAGTACATTTTCCCACTTTAGTCATTTAAGAAATCATTTGGGGGTTTTGCTACTGATATGGTACTTTGGATTCCGTCTTTAATCCCTGCCCTTCAAGAGTAGTATCTGTGTAATAGCCAAATGTGGTCCATTAAATTTGAGTTCCTCGCAAATATATGGTATATTCTTGTTTTAATTTGTTTTATATCATATTCAAAACCGTCCTCAATTATCTTGTAAATAGAAAAAATGGAAGATTAAGATGTTTTATCTTCAGTTTTCCCTGATATAACTTAATGAGGTTGCTTCTCAAACATTTAAACAATATCTCAAGATGTTTAAAAACACGAGTGTTACAAATAGCAGTTTGTCATACCACCAAAATACAACTCGCATCTTAGTTTACCATCTAGCAATAAGTTTTCTCAGGATTAGTCTAGAACCGAAGAATACATTTTTTACGTGTGTTATTTAAAAGCTTCATAAAATTAGATCAGGCTTTCCTCTAAAAGCGTGTGAGATTTCCGAAGAAATTCTTCCCTCATAAAACTACCAAAAATTGATCGTTCCACTTAAAGATTTCAGTGATAAAATTTGCACTCCATTTATCAAAATAGTTTTCTAGATAGTCAAAAATATATTATTGTTGCATGATTTCATGATACCAATAAAACCTTACTTATTTCTAATAAATACACGTTAATTTCGTTGCCAACTGATTGTCTCTGATAAAATTTCTTGCAATCCTCTCTAGTATTGACAACTCCGTCTATAAATTCCGTCCGTAAGAATTTATTACCCTGGAAATTACTACTAAAACTTCAGAATACATCGTATAAGAGATTGTTTTTAATAGGAAATAGAAAAGAATTCTAAATCCATGAATAAGATTAATCAATGAATTTAAAGCGAATCATTTGTATGAAGAATCATGGCTAAGTTTGTCTTAGAATATTTTTCAGGTTTCGAATTCCTTCATTTTGAATAGCTGTTAATTGTTTTCTATATCTGAGGTCGACTGTCACTTATATTTCATGTAGGGCAGTAAAGCTGACATAACAAATTAACTCTTGATCAACAGCCATTTAAATATTTGAAATACGGACAAATGAATTGCTGTATAACTTTAATCAAAAGCACATGCACTCGCGCGCATAAACATATAGACGTGCATACATACAAACATACGCAGAAGTATTTTATATATGTATATATAAATGTGCGTGTGCGTATATATATATATATATATATATATATGCGTGTGTGTGTACATATATATATATATAACTGGAAAAGTAAGAGAAGAAAGTATGTATACACAGACATGCAGACAGACAGACAGGTAGATATTTAGACAGACAGACAGACAGACAGATAGATAGATAGATAGATAGATAGATAGATATTGAAAACTCTATTTTCAGCATTGAGTTCCCCAATTAGGAAAAAAAAATGGTTTTGTATTACTTAAACATGCTTCGAAATAAAAATCTCACTTTAACTTAAAAGTGGGCATTCATGT
>NC_068983.1:160229448-160229985 GCF_001194135.2 Octopus bimaculoides
ACACACACACACACACACACACACACACACATATATATATATATATATGAAGAGAGAGAGAGAGAGGGAGGCAGAGTGAGGGGAATTTATATATGCGTATGAAGAGAGAGATTTATTTATATATCTATCTGCGTATGTGTGTGTGTGTGTGTGCATGCATGCGTGCGTGTGTGTGCATATATGTTTAATAAAAATGTTTCGTTTCACTGTGAACGTACACCCGGTAAATAAATTACAGCAGTTTCGGTAGATGGGACAGAGGAATTTTCTTAAGATCGTAAGATCACTTATTTGACCTCTGAACTGCTGAAGTAACAAATATATCTTTTAAGAATAAGTTAATTAAACTCTTTCTGGCCTAAAGTCATTTGCATAACAGCACAAACTTGTACCATTATATAAATAACTTTAAAACAAAATGGTGAATCAAGGTAATAACGTATAGCATTTGCACAAAATGGCGTCCAGTCATTATAAGGACGAGTATATATGTATATATATATATATATATATATATATATATATATATATATATAT
>NC_068983.1:160230160-160236916 GCF_001194135.2 Octopus bimaculoides
TAATAAAAAAATATTCAGACAAATACATAACAAAAACACCAGGACTTACAAATATATATAACATACAGAAAATTGCACTACTGGGCACTGCACACATCCTACGCAAAACACTTTCAATACAGTAACCATAAGAGCACCACAGAAAACCACAGCACATACCCAAGACGTACAGAGCTGCGCTCGGTAGTGAAGTGAAAGCACGTTATAAAAATAAAACTACTGAACAATAATAATAATAACGATAATAATCGATATAAATGAGCAAGTATAAAGATCTCGAAATAGAAAATGACAAAATGTGGAACCTCTAGACTAAAACAATATCTGTTGTCTTAGGTGCCTCAGGAATGATAGCAAAAGGGGCTGATTCCTACCTAGCTCAAATACCAGGAAACCTCAGAATGGCAGAAATTCAAAAGATAGTGCTCATGAGAACTGCCCATGTCCTACGTAAGATACTGTCTATGTAATCTCAAATTTAAAAACAAACTTATTATTTTCATATGTTTTTTTAAATATTCTCTTGAACAATACTGTGTGCAAAACCAAATATATGACACCCTAGGCATCACTAGCTCACTCTCTCCATCAAATCGACGTTGTCTGACCAGATGCTCAGTGTGTCAGGCGTCTTGTGATTGCAGAGCAACTAGAGATAAAGTGTTTTGCTCAAGAACACAACGCACCGCCCGATCTAAGAATTGAAATCACGATCTAGTGTCACTTCCCTCGATTCCGACGTATGAGTGTTTCAACGAAAGGATTAAAAATAAAAAAATAAGGAAGAAAAACAGAAGCTGCATCTGTTTGTGTTGGATGCGTTAACGTAATTTGTATAGAGGTATGGATTTTGCTATGAAGTTACACTGGAGACAATGATCCTTTTGATTTGCCTGGGATTGGACAAATGTGTTTATTGATTGCAAGACATAGCTCTTATGTTGTTCTGTTTCTTCAACTCAAATTGTTTAGATGCATCATGACACATTTTACGCCACTCAGATCCATCTAGACAATAACTTTCCTGAGATGTTATGTTAAGCTGTAGGGATTCTAGTGATTGTTTCAAATTATCCTTATACCTTAGCAGGGGTCTTCCTTTACTGCAGAATCCCTCTATTTGTTGGCCATACAAAAGAATTTTCGAAATGCGATCATCTTTCATTCAAGCATGTCCTGGCCCATTTGCACTGAATTCTCAACATCTTGCTTTCGATACTGGAGATATCACATTTATTCTAAAACAACAACAATAATAATCTGATATGTAGTAGTAGTAGTAGTAGTAGTAGTAGTAGTAGTAGTAGTAGTAGTAGTAGTAGTAGTAGTAGTAGTAGTAGTAGTTACATAGGCAAAAGGTGAAGTAACATGACTAGAAAAAAATCAAGTTTGAGTACAGAATGGCTTGAAGTCTTCACTCTGGTGCCATGGCTTTGAGTTTATCATTTCTGGTTCGATAAATACAATTACCAGTCCAGTATTAATTCTTGCTTCCTCTCTCTCTCTCTCTCTTTTTCTGTCTCTCCCCTCTCTCTCTCCTCTCTCTCTCTCTCTCTCTCTCTCTCTCTCTCTCTCTCTCTCTCTCTCTCTCTCTCCCTCTCTCTCTCTCTGAGGAAAAAATCGGCTGTATCCAAACATGGAAATAACTGCGTCTCTACAACTCCACTTCATATTTCCCATTGTCATTCATATATCATAGAAGTGAATAGAAAAGAGGTTTCGAGTTACGGAATTCTATACTACCGCAAGATTTTCAGAAACAACATTTTAAATAATGTGTAGGGGAGGGGTTTGACGGATGCCTGAAATTAAAGAGAAATAACTGTAATATGGTATTAATGGATATAGACAAAGTGACGGCGTATGGCTTTATAAATGATAATGATAAATAAGTAATAGAAACGAGAAATGAATCAATCAATAAATATCTGGTTAAAGATTAGATTATTTATAGAGCTTAGGTCCCAATGTAGATGATTACGCTGACAGGGATGAAAACTAGGTGGATAAAACAGCAATATGCTATTAGTTCGACGTATTTAACTGAAGTTTAAGAGTGTAATGAGAGAAGCGAAGGGCATTACAGGAAGGTGATGAAATTAGTGAGGAGAAGTGTGAAGTGATTGCTGTGTAAGGAAAGTAATGTTCTAATATTTTCTCGGAGAAATGAGTAGTGTAGGTGGATTTTTATTGTAGTACAGATGAAAATGTGCCAACTGTTTATGTAAGAAAGAACATGGGGAAGTTGCTAAGACGGTGGTCAAGATTAGAAATAGGTAGGCTGGTAGGTAAGTAGGTAGATTAATTCTTATTTTGGCAGGTGAATTGATTCTAATTTTAATGTAGGTAACTAAAAGGAGAAGATGGATGAGGTTAGGAGTAGAAAATGTTTATTCTAGTGCAGTGAGAAAGGAGAAAAACTTACTACACATACAGGCGCAGGCATGGGTGTGTGGTAAGAAGTTTGCTTCCTAACCACTTGGTTCCTGGTTCAGTTCTATTGTGTGGTACCTTGAGCAGATGTCTTCTACTACATATTCAGGCTGACTAAAGCCTTGTGAGTGGATTTTGTAGACGGAAACTGAAAGAAACCCGTCATATATATATATATATATATATATGTATATATATATATTTATATAAATAAGGATAAGATCGATATTTAAAATATTGATTTTATCAAGTGGCCAGCATGGGAATAAAAACCATCAAAGGTAATAATTATTTAAAATTATAATACAGGGTATCTAAGAGATACCACCACGCTCAAAAATAGCAGTCAAAACCTGACTCTAAACCACAATAAATGTCCACATAGCACAAGGAGCTCCTTGTGCTATGTGGACATTTATTGTGGTTTAGAGTCAGGATTTGACTGCTATTTTTCAGCGTGGCGGTATCTCTTAGATACCCTGTATTATAATTTTATATATATATATATATATATACGTGTGTGTGCGTGTATTTGTATCTGTCCCTCATCGCCTTTTGTCAACCGGTGTTAGGGTGCTTACGTCCCCGTAACTTAGCGATTTGGCAAAATAGACCCATAAAATAAGATAAGTGCCAGGCTTAAAAATAAATACAAAACAATAAGTACTAGGGTCGATTGGTTCGACTAAAATTATTCAAGTCGGTTCCCTAGCATGGCTGTAGTCAAATGACTGAGACAAGTAAAAGATAAAAGATTTATGTTGCAAAGAGAAGACAGTGAACTTGCAGAAACAATGATGTTGAATAGAATACTTTGTAACTTTTATTTCGACTTTCTTCATTTATTTTTAAACTCTGCCGTGGGTCAATTTTCTCTTTCATTCTTTCAGAGTCGACAAAAAAATAAGTGCTTATTTACGGCGGTGAATTTTTTTAGGTTTCGCATAGAATGCCATGCGGTATCCGTTCCCACTTATCACATTCTGAGCTGAAATCCCGTTCCGTCGGCGAAAAACTTTGTTAAGTCCATCGGGAGTTGCGACCTCTAGGTAGTATCAGCAATTTGGAAAACTTACGGAAACGTAAATTTCGTGGTTCGATCGGACTACGAGGTGGTATCAAAAGGTTCCCAGACGAGTTATGTTTAATAAAAAAATAACTTATTTATGTAAGTTTTAACATCATCTCATTCGAAGTAGTCACCTTGCTCAGCACTACACCAGTTCCAGCGTTCCTGCCACATTTGGAATCTGGCCTCAAATCCGTTTTCCGTAAGCGAATCGAGGACTTTCTGCAATTCATTCTGGACCTCGACAACGGTGTTAAAACGGCGACCTTTGAGCTGCATTTTCATCGTGAAGAAGAGATGGAAGTTCGCAGGCGCTTAATCTCGCGAATAGGGCGGGTACGGAAGCGATACCATGTTGTTTTTGGCGAGAAACTCACGAGTGAGGAGAGTTCGGTGACAGGGTGCATTGTCATCGTGAAGAATCCGATTCTTCACGCTCAACAGAGCCGGTAGCTTCCACCTAATATCCTCTCTCAAATGCTTCAAAGCATCGCACTAGGACTATCGATTGACGGTATGGCTCTGGGGGACGAATTCACGATGCACAATACCACAGACGTCGAAAAAGACGATAAGCATGCTTTTGACTGAGCAGCGGCTCTGACGTGGCTACTTCAGTCGTAGAGATGAAGGCTTCGTCCATTGTGGTGACTGCTGCTTCATCTCAGGGTCATACACGTAGACCCAACTCTCTTCACCGGTGATGGTCTTCGATATGAAGGATGAGTCTTGACAAACTTCGACGTGATGTCCTTTCTGCTCAGTGGTCAGCAGGCGATGAACAAACTTGGCAGAAATACGCCGCGTGTTCAATTCAGACGTTAGGATTGCCTGCATGGACCCATACGACAGATCACCAACATCAGCAATGTCGTTGATTGTCTTCCGACGATCTTCATGCAAAAGCTGATGAATTTTCTCCCCATTTCCGGGGGTGACGCTCGTGGCAGGTCTTCCAGATCGCTCATCGCCTTCTTTCAGGGACGTTCTTCCGCTTTTGAAGCGCCCATGATACTTGAAACATTGCGTACGACCCATTGCCGCGTCGCCGTAACCTTACGAAGCATGCTCAGTGTCTCTGTAGCAGACTTCCCAAGTTTAACGCAAAATTTAACTTAGGGCTCTTTGTTCAAACTTCCTGTCCATGACAAAATCGCAGACTATAGCATACGCGTGATAACAAAAACGCAAATTTCACAACTTGCGAAGTAAGTACAATGATGTCACTCGCACACTATCTCATAAAGATCACTGCTAGCACTCACTACGCACGCAGCTGTGTGCTGATATCTCTTGACGTGCAACAGAACTAGTCCGGGAAGTATCTGATATCACCTTGTAGCAACTACCACCAATATTAGAAGTAAAACTCGATTAACATATGGTGTGAAATGGGGTGTTATAGGTGGAAATTTAGAAATATAATTAAAAATTATCAACGTGTGTATTATTAAAAGGGCTAAACGTAATAACATAATTCTAATTAGATTATTTTTACAACATAAAAAATAGCTATGATGAGAGGATTTAGGGTCATGCTCAGGTAATATTTTCAGGCTTTTATATTCATTAAGAAAACGCTTACTCTTCCTGTTATATAAAGAACTAGTCTTCTCTACTCTGATCAATTTCTTTTTTTTTTTTTTTTTTTTTTTATTTATATTTGTGTAATAGCTTGCACGCGTAGAGAATTACTAATAGAATTAAATTTGAGATAGGTTATATTTTGGGCAATATTAACCTACCTTCACCTAAGCATAATGCTAAGTGAGTACAATCATTTGAATCGAACTTAGTACAGTCTTAGTACTTATTGTTATCAACCGAGCATATGTTTTGTCAATCTGTCTGATAGGAGTAGGAAAAGTATCATTACATTATAGTATGCATAAAGTACCCAATTCAAAGTAAAGTGTACAAAACCAAGTCGTTTCGATTTATCTTTTAGTGGGGAGGAAAGATAATTACTATATAACAGTTGGATTCGACCCCACGTTTGGCTATATGGAAATTACAAGTTATGTGTGCAAATACCTTTTCTGTCCAATCAACGGCATTTGTTCGCGTGTTAGTCTCACGATATGACTAGGACTTTCTATTAACAGAGCCAACAAATACAGCTTCTTTTAGTGCGAAAAGGGCCGAATGAATTTAGTCCTTGATGGAGTTCGCGCTGGACACATATCTGTTCTTACGGCTACATACTCAACCCGGTTCGATATAGCTGAAGAAACATACTGCAGAAACACAGCAACAAGAGTAAGCATTGATGTGTAAAATTTAGTCTAAATGTTGAATTTCTGGTGAAGATCACCTGCGCCTGTAATATACTCTGTTTCATATAAAAGTTACTCTTCTTGTATTGCATTAACACATTCTGTATTAATGTAGCGATAAATAATGTCTATATACTTACAAGCCTTTCTTCATGACCACGCTACAGATATAATAGTTAATTCTGGCAAAAAAGAGGCAAGGAAAATAAGGGAAAGAATTTGGGAAAGTAAATTAATTAAAATGGTTTAAAATAAAATTTAGTAGAAAAGGAGTCTGATTTTTAATAGTAGTACAGTAGTAATTCTAAGCACCTTGAGAATCTTTTAAACGTTGATTGAAGATCTTAATGTACCTAGGTAGCGAGGCTGTTAGATTTCTTTAATCTGTCACTCCACAAAATGTTTATTAAACATGTTGTGGTGTGACAGATTAAAGAAATGACTGTTGAAAACTAGGCATGCTTGTTTTATGTAAAACTCCTGGTAAAGTCGGCGCTAACATACGTAGTGCATATTCTCTAGTTTAACTACCTCTCAATATCTTCGCGCGTGGAAACAATACCTAAGTTGTGGACACAATAGCTAACTTGCTAGATAGACAGACAGATAAATAGTTGAGAGTATGGACAAGGTGCTGGACAAGCTTTTTGGTGGGCGATGTGTTCCTGTCTTTTTAATAATACGTATCTGACCAAGACCATTATCTCTCTCTGCTTCACTTTACTTAAAGCGGTCTAGGTAAGTGGAAGATATTTGTCTCATCCACATCATTATAGAAAGCAGAGGTAAGTACTGGGCCTATGAATCTCAACGTTTAATAAAGTATTAACTGCATTGTAGGAATCTATTGAAATGATAGTGAAATATGGTGTCACCAGTTACTACACTTTAAACAATATAGTGAGTTATATACATATATATATCAGGAGGCACTCTCTCTCTCTCACTCACTTTCTCATTCTCTCTCTCTCTCTCTCT
>NC_068983.1:160236998-160237903 GCF_001194135.2 Octopus bimaculoides
GTAACATCGTTAGGAATGAGAACCCAGGTTCGAAATTTCCCCCAAAACACCTGACGAAGGCTGGAGGGTATATCAGCCGAAACGTTGTGTTAACAACAAACAAGATGAGGACAAATATCCGTCAAATGTAAATAATGTAAATAATGTAAATAATTACTCATCTCTTAAATATAGAACTGTATTATCTAATCGGTACGGAGCCGACATTAGACTTCATTGGAGAGAAACTCCATCAGAACTAGCTCGTCTTTCAAACCATCTAACTTTCCTGTGTAGATGTAGAGACTCAAAGCTAATACCACCTGGCTTGAATATAATGACACCAGTGGATTCATATAAAGCTAGAAGAGTAGCGGAAAGGGCAGGACATGCCCTCGTCCGTGAGAGGATCCGTTACAACCGTTGGAAAAAACATTAACGAAATCAAAGAGAGGCTATCTTCATTACTTAGGAAAATAACTAGAGATGACGACAGAAAGAGAATCCAACAAGATCTAGGAAAATCGTACATGAAAGAATTTGAAACGGTGAAGATACGCCAGATTAAGAAGTTTATGAAACTCAAAGGTCGGGGAATGAAGACTGAAGTCCATCACCCACCTGTGAAAGCAGTGATTAATGTAAGTAGCCGACGTCTGGAAGACTCCGAAGAAGCCGTACTAAACAAAGGTCTCAACTTTGCGACAACCATCAAGCGCATTTCATACTTGGACATAATAGCCCCTATTGAAGAGATATCGGTAAAGATACCGAAAGCTCAGGGAGATGAACTAAGGTGGAAGGTGAGACAGGTACTGGAGAAAGCGAAACTTCCCAAACCAAACATCACTAAGGAAGAAAAGTTCGCTATCAAAAGGCTACAAGGAGACAATTCCATCATAGTTCTCCCAGCGGAAAAGGGAAAT
>NC_068983.1:160240098-160243494 GCF_001194135.2 Octopus bimaculoides
TATATATATATATATATATTACTGTGTATATCATAGTATATACTATTGTATATTATACAATGTCTGTTGTTGATAATTTAATACTGGTTTACCAGAGTATTCAGGTATGTTGAAGATAAACACTATTTGAGCTGGAATTTATATAATTAATAATTTGACTTGGAAGAAAGTCAATTTTTCTATGTGAGACGTATAATACCGGCTGTTTAGTTTATCGATTTTTTCACTACGACATGATTTGAACTCAAAACGTCGATAATTAAACTAAATATTGATTTATTTAAGCACAGGGCACATGGACGAACCGAATAGCCATTAGTGTTATAAAATCACCGAAGACTGAGCTTTTAGATTTGCTCATACCAAATTTTTTAGCCGTAACATTTATTGATTTATTTTTCGTGGTCTGTATTAAATAACATTTTGGTCTCGTGAAAAAAGACTGCGAGTGAAAGGTATCAACCGTCTCAACCAACCATGGAAACAAAATACCAGAAGACATTTAATCCGACAATTCACCACTTCTACCAACAGTCCACTCTCGAATTCTCGCAATTAATAAATAAAGCTAATCTCTGAGTAGATGAAGAGAACAAAATAACACCAAAGGCAACAACAACATGATTTATTAATTTCATAACAAACAGCATTAGAGCAAGTAAATAGAAAAAAAATATTAGACAGAAAGCAGCAAGTGAAGCAAAGTTCTCCTAACCTATTGCAGAATGACAACTAATTGACTTTCTTTTGTTGAATGTTCAGCTTTCAAATTCGTTCAATAGTATTCTAAAAGAATTGATACAATGGACGAACGAAGAAAAAAATAATAGCCTTCCATTTTCAATGTTGATCAATCAATATCTCAACTTTTGAAGTCGATGCAAGAATTATTATGTAAAACAAGAAACAAAACATTAAACAACTCAATCAAACTTAAAGCAGACTTTAAGGAAATGAACATAAAGTGAAGCATTGAACTTCACTTGTTTCAATTAATATACATAAATATTCTCAAACTGAGTGCATTGCAAGAAGCAGCATCACGTGCAGCTGCATTTTATGCAATCTATGCTTCGCATTCTACATACAATGTTTGTGTTAGCCTTATTCAAATAATAGATTGCTTAGATTTTCTTTCTTCCTTTCTTATATTCTGAAATATTCTGTCATAAGCGAAAGTATCAAGATTCCTTTGTGTTATTGAACATTTACCTTCGCTCTTTGTTTCCATTCTTGTGATTTCTTAAACTCTCTGATATGAAGTTATCGTTGGTTACTGTTATAATAAGGTTATCACTGTCATCTTCAGCTGCCATGAAGCTTTACTTCTCATCTAGCATGTCATATACTGACGAATATGTTGTTGTTCTTCTTGTTGTTGCTGTTGTGGTTGTTGTTGTTGTTGTTGCTATTGTTGCAGCCGTTGTTGTTTCTGTATAGCACAGGGCATAACCTGATCCAGAGGTTCTATGGCATGTATGTAAATAATTTGATAACTAGGCACCTCATATATACCACACATCTGCCTCGTTGAGGGTCTATACTGTGCATTCAGACTGAAGTAGTTTACTGTGGAAGGAAAAGTAAGAAAGTTGGGACATGTTGCTTATTTTCCTCACTGTTCTTGTGCATCTATAGGTTTTGGTGGCAACCCCATCTGAACCAGACAAGGCAGACAGGATCAAAACATAACCGCAGTTCAATTTCTCTTCTTCATTAAGCAATAGTATGTCCCAGAACGATGTTTGAGAGACTAAGATTTATGATCCTGCTGTTATATACTTTTATGTTGTTTTTCTTTCCTATTCGTCGTGTGAGAGAAATAATGTGCCTTAATGTAGTTTTGTAAAAGTTATTGTCATTTAGCCTCAACTCAGCATTGGTCGAACCGACCCTGAGCAATGGTAGTTCAGTCTTTAATTGAAATTGTGTCGAAGTTTACACTATCCAATGTGTCTTACATTTTTAACACAAAAGGGTGTGATCTGAGAGGCGTTTTGTTGCTCATTCTCGTAGGTTGAGCGACCACGTCGTGGAAGTACTGCCCTGTCTTGTTTTTTGGAGCTGAATCTGCATGAAGGAGCAGGGTTTCAATGAACTGGATCTTACTCTGGTCCTATAATGCATTCTTCTCATATCCAGGTGTTCTTTTAGGTTTTTTACGTATTCTCATTTTTATTTTGTTTATGTTTTCCTTTGATTTTTTTTTTTTTTTTTTTTTTTTTTTTTTGCTTTGTTATCCTGAAATATTCATCATATTTTACACTAAATTTCAAGTGCAGGTAACACTTTGATCTGCTTCTAAATTTTGAATTTGAAGTTCACTAAGAAGGTTAATGTGCCTCACAAGCGACAATATGAGAGAATCTTGGTAAGAAAGGAAACACGTCAGGATGCGATAATGCTTTATCGCTTTAATGTATAGAGAGAGCTATTAAAGATTTACTGAAATCTTTCTTGAACGCATATAGTTGTCAATAAACCTCTCTCTATATATAATAATGTCATTGAATTACACTGCATATTCCAAATTCTTTAGTCGCTATTTAGATTTGTGGGGCTTGTATTCTTTAGAAAATGCTTTAATGCGTCTGACTATCCCATTGCTTAGTTCTAATTTGTTGCGATCAACATTTCGCAAGTTAGGTTTGTTAGCTGTTTACTTCAGATATGTTTAACTGTATACTTTGAATTGCGTAAAATATATATATTTATCAAAGCTACAGCTAGTCTAAATGATATGACTGGTCAGTTGATTGGCACAGCATTTTCACCATGGTCAAATAAATAAATTATCTCTGTTTTAGGATCTTTTCTGTTTGGTTGCCAGCGGCTCCTAAAATTAAACTTTACCGAAAATTTTAAAATTTGGTGCAATAATACGCTTGCCCAAACTGAATTGCTGGAGTTATTTCCAGAAAAATGTTTCCCAGAAAAATGTTTTTAAAAAGTTAAAGAGGTTTAAAGTTTAATAATTTTCACCCAGTCAGGAAACAGGATTTAGAAGCTGTCATTTTGTGCGTGACTGCACATTTTGTCAACATCCTGAAAATAGCATGTGTTGTCAATATTTATAAACAACACGTGTTATGTCTCCGGCAATTTTCTTTCATGTAAATAAATGTTTATATTAATTTAAAAGAGAAAAACAGTTAATTTTAAATCTCTGGATCTTGTTCAAAACGGGGGCACCAGTTTTCATTAAGGTTTTATGTAGTGTTTTTGGTACCGAAAGACTTTCAAACTTCGTATACTTATCTATTTTGTGTTATAGAACAGAAAAAAAAATTTGTATTCGAATTTATTTCATGTAAAAAAAATTGTCTTATTTCGATAATTTCAACCAATCACTGACAAGTATTCAGCTGTTTACACTTACTCCTTTGGCAGTTTAAG
>NC_068983.1:160243670-160245180 GCF_001194135.2 Octopus bimaculoides
CAGAAATACGACAACTTTAACATGAAATAACTTGCGATGTACGTTTTTTTGTTAAGAAGACTAAGAGAAAAAGATGTTTTATATGACACATTCTACTAGTGTCCCAAGTTTCAAAGTGTTTCGTTAAGAAAATACTGGTGCCCCCGTTTTGAACAAGATCCAAATCTCTGAGCGAGATGTTGGCAAATAAACTTTAATTTAAAAGATTTATCAAAACAATCTTATTTAGCTGTTATTTTTAGCACACCTCACAGCCACCTCAATGCTCAATGACAAAAAGAAACGAGTAAACAAGACTGCTGTCAACACGTGATCCCTCGCAGACTTTTCAAAGGCTGTTACTATGGCATGAGGTAAAAGAGTTCCCATGTTTCTGCTAGTTACTATCGAAGCATGCATGAATGTGTTTGTGGCTTACGATTGGCTAAAATTACCAAACTTTTCAAACTTTAATAACTAATAACTCTTTATTTATTGATTTATAGCGAAAATTACTTTCATGTCATTAATTAGCCTATAAAAGTGTATCATTACACTGAATATGAAATCAATTCGAACAGAAAATCGACGCTGGTAGCCGCTGACACCCAAAACAGAAGAGATCCCAGTTTTAATCCGCTTAACTATCATATGAGAGTTTTATTCATGCTGAATGTATGGACAACGCTGTAGAGTCGTACAAAGTTTAGTGAATTTAGATTTAGAGTGAAGAATGAAAATAGACTACTACATTCCGTTGCTTTGTCTACAAGAAATCACTGAACTAGACCTCGAGCTATTTTATGCTTCCACTGACGCCTTCCACCACCAACATTTTTATTAACCGGCCATCTCTACCAACTAGCAATAATCAGAAGGACACGAAATGCAGAAGCATGTGATTTTTACAAGAAAAATACGTGGAATGCCAAAACTGATATTATGAAAGTTCAATTTCATTCATTTCAACTTTTTACCATTTTATTCCAGCGGGAACAGATCATCTTAAACGACCGAACCGGCAGCTGCTTCGTGAAAAAAAAATGCATATTGTCGTTCTATTTTCCGTGATAAAGTTCTCAAGCATTTTGTTCTTCTTATCTTTTCAATATCTATTTACTCGTGTGTAACCTCTTAACTTTTCAAATACACACACACACACACACACACACACACACAAGTGAAAACACGTGTAGCTAAGTGATTAGGTTAATCGACTCCCAGTTGTAAAATCATGAGTTTGATTCCTAGTGTCTTCTTGAGCAAGACACTTTATCTCACATTACTACAATCCACTCAGCTGACAAAATGAGCTGTGCCTGTAATTCAAAGAACCAACCTTGTCACATTCTGTGTCACACTGAATTTCCCTGAGATCTACATTACGGTATGCGTGTCTGTGGAGAACTCAACTACTTGCACGCTAATTTTACGAGCAGGCTGTTCCGTTGATCGGATTAACTGGAACCCTCATCGTCGTAATCGACAGTATACTTGCTCACACACACCCATACACACACAAACACACGCA
>NC_068983.1:160245190-160248606 GCF_001194135.2 Octopus bimaculoides
GTATACTTGCTCACACACACCCATACACACACAAACACACGCACATACACACATACGTGTATGTGTGTGTTTCGTTTTGTGCTTGTCATATCAAAAATGTTCCCTATGAAACTATTTTCAGTACTGGAGCTATTTCAAAATACATCAATTTTCAGGCACTTTGAATTGGAACTGGGCATTTTCGTTAATAGTATATTTTCATAATCTGAACTGTTCGTAAAAATAACGAAAATCCTTAAACAGCAACTTGCAGTGAAATAGCTGATAAATGTGATATTCAGCCATGCTGATTAAAACGCATGAGTCAAAACCTAAATTTCACGATATATTAATAATCTAGATTCTGCTTGTAGTTAGGTTTATATTTACATAGGATTCCTGTAAATAATCTTCGTATTTGTTTACAACGTTTACGATGTAACATGCTTGGGTTACGCTGAAGACGCTGAAAACTTTAATTAAGGTCAATAAATCACTTTAGTTCGTGTGTTCTGACTACAAATTTTTTAATAAAGAATTCTATACAACAATACACAATTTTCAGACAGAAATCTAAATTTTCATTATTAAAGTATGGTACAGAAATAGTTGCTACTCTTTAGCCAAGCTATTCAACAAATATTGATTTCATATAAATGAGGTACCAGAATACAATTTATAACAGAAGGACAAGAGATTGTGTTACATCCATGTCTTTAGCAGGGACAGATGTAGCGTGGGTGAAATGAATTGCTTCAGGGAAATGAAATGGAAACCACCTGCAATTTCAGATCATATAACATTAACTTTTTGCTCTCAAGTGCACGCCATTATGCTAAAAATGTTGTTGTCTTGTTTATATGTCATAAGGGCACTGTATTTTAAATGAAAGGTGAATTGACAATTTGTGACGTTTATATCTTGCCCAAAGGTCGTTAATCAATAAGTGAAATGAAGCTTGTCACAAACTCAACTTGGTGTAAAATTACTTGGTCAAAAACTCTCATTACATACACATATACGTACATATATACATGCATACGCAGACGCATGTACACAACAATTAGTTCAAACGAACACTTTCAAAAGTTTCAGAATGAAAATGGATTAATATCATTATCCATTGAACCGACATAAGGTGAAACTAACAGTCGTAATGCTATTGATGATTAATCCAGATTTTGAGTAAAGTTATGTCTTCACATTTTTGTATTGCTCTTTATTGTCTTTTAGTATGTATTTATAAGTGTAAATGTATGCGCGTATATATATATATATACGTGTGTGTGTGTGTATGTGTGTGTGTGTGTGTGTGTGTGTGTGTGTGTGTGTGAAAGAGTTGATACATGCGCATGACTGTCAGGCTAATGTGGTGGCGATTACTATATAAATGTATTTCAGAAAGAAAAGATTTTATTGCCTTGGCGGTTTTTTGAAAACGAACTCTTTGGGAGTTAAGAACATTATGATTTATCAAATTACTATAGATTGCTTTATTTGGGAAAGGCATAGGAAATTTCTGGTTACGGAAGGTCACTCTAACATTATTGCTAATTAAAAAGAAAATGTTTTGTTCCATTGAGACTTCCTCTTACCTCTATTGGGATGTCGTTATGGATTTTTAGGATACACCCACGTATGTAGAGCCATGAACAGATTAATTATGTGCACTTAATCAATATTTTGGTTTGATGTTTCAAGATCAATATACTTTCCAGAGTATAAAGGGTACAGAAAGTATTGAACTGTGGATAAATTGGTGCTATATCTAAAGCCGCCATTCAATATGGAGTATAGTGCTATGTTTCAAATAGCACTATACTCCAACACTTCAGATATGTGTTGCCAGATCTATCCAATCTTCGTTTAATGTTTTAAATGTGTGATTATGTTGGTGAAATCTGCATTTAAACTGGTTTGCAGTCAAACGTGTACGTAATAAAAACTGTTTTGCTTAATGTTAGTTGTGAAAAAGTTGCATATATAATTCATATTTCCAAGAAGTTTCTATTGAGAGGGCATACCCTCTGTTGCTGGCAATTTAATTTCTGTCCCCTTAAGTGTGCATTCCGTTGGTCATAATTTTATATTTCATTATTATCTTATTAATAAATGTAAAAATTGGTTTCAAATTTCATTAGATTTGAATAGCTTATAAGTGAGATTGTTTAAAGCGTTTTCCTGTTCGGGATGGTAGAATACACTTCTTAGAAAACGAAGAAAAGTGTCCTTACATTAATCGAATGTGTTGGGTTATTCCAGGCGATCATTTTATTACACTTTTTTTTTGTTATGTCTCGTATGTTTATGATATTTCATAATTTATTCGACACTATTAGATGTCAGTGTTCTGTTGCATGTATTTGGTATCCTGCTGAATAAAGTTTCACCTTGAGGTTGTCGAGTTTTGTCTTCTGGCGGAAGCAAGAACTGGGTGGCTGAGGGGCACGTGCCCTCCTCAAGAAAAGAAGTACGCCCTTCTAAATGATGATATTACGCCCTTTTCTCCTGGGATTGTATTCCCTTCCGACCCTGTGACAACGCTTCGAAAAATTCTTGGGACCGCGCCTGAAACGGATGGACAGGTTTCTAAGAATCTATGCTGAATGGTTGCAGTTATTATCTAAATATAAGAAATTAATTCTTTGTACGGTTGGAAGTTTTGAGCATTAAAGTTGAATGTCAACTATAAGAAATTGATTATTTTGTAGTTAAGACATTTTTGTAATTTTGAAGTTCAGGTAGTTATAAATTTTGGCTAATGTCTATCCTGACATTATCTTCTTCCTGTCCATCGATTGAAGGTATGCATGAAAGAGAAATTCTGCTCGTTTGTCTTGGCTAAGACAAGCAGCAATGTTTTTGGCTTCCTTATATATATATAGAAATCAAAATATTTGAGCTTATTTTGTGTGAGCATATATGACTGCAACCACGTAAATAGTGAATTTGTATTTTTCTTTAGAAGTTGAAATTTTAAAAATCGTCACTTCACATATTTTTTGTGAACAATTTTCAGGAAATAAAAGTAGTATTTATTAAAAATTGATACTTATGCTACTATTCAGAGCATTATATACATGTTATTTTAGTTACTTTTGCATTATATCTGTTAGTTTCATATTAATATTACACGTCTGTTTATGTGATGTAATGTCTATTAAGATCCTTCATTACTAATTACACCCCTTCAATATTAATTTTTAAAAGGAACGAAACTAACCGTTGTGTTTCAGCAGTAGTTCGTTTGTGTTGCGTTGTGTTACATATGTTTTCGTGAGTTGGTTTAGTTGCAGAGAAGAAAACATTACTATTGAAAAACGGAATAGCCAGCTATAAACAAAAATTTACAAAAATATGCATGTGTGTGTGTGTCTGTATGTGTGCTGTGGTATTGGTTAGATTTCTCGAGTCCCTACTTTTTATCCCTATATATA
>NC_068983.1:160248777-160253777 GCF_001194135.2 Octopus bimaculoides
TATATAGATGCATACATTTGTATACATGTAGAGACTAATTGAAGGTCGACAGTGAAGGAGTTTGTGTTATTTTATCTGTAAATGTAAATATAATATATAGATATATACAAAGATATTAACGGATTTCTTGGATAATAAGTATACCTATAAATATACACAATAGACGTGCATTTGTATGAATAGATATATTCAAAATAATATTTCATTACATATTCATACGAATCACCTCATATTACACACGTCTTTACACTGATACACCGCCATCTCTGAGAGTTACTTAAAAAGATCTAATCAGAACACAATCTACCTTTTAGCCATTTAGAAATAAAGCATACTTATCGACAACATTGTGTAAACCGAGTTATTGTGTTTTTCCTCACTTTTGTAAAAAGTAAACACAATTTTCTTAATGTTTCCTTTGTTTGAAATTATGCATTATATTTATATTCTATATCTGGCTGGCAAGATAAAAAAAGACAGGAATAAACCAAAGTAAGGTTATCAAGGAAAAAACTGTATAGTATTTCTTTTATCGCTGATGAATAGAAAGATAATTGAGTTTTATTATTCTTTTATAGCCTGAGATATGTTTAGGTCTATATTAATTCGGAAGAGTACTAATGATCCTTAGTGCATTACTTTACTGATTAAAGAATATAGATATTACTTATTCTCACAAGTTTCTGTTATTTATTTTGAAAATATAAGTTATTTCACATAAAAGTTTATATATTCACCGTGTGCTTATTAATCTTATGGAAGTTTTATCAGTCAGTTTCAAATTATTCAATAACGTCTCAGATATAAATGTAAACATGATGCTAGAATTATCAAAACTATCAATAATTACTTAACTGACAACTAGAACAAGGCACCGGCTTAGAATCATTATCTGTTATTTGGAAGCACTCATAGAACTGGATACTAACATATGTCTTAGTTGAAGGGTTGAATGTTGTCAAAACGACCGACCACTAATTAGTGAGAGAGCGAAATCCTGGACGATTTCTGGTGCAACCGATGATGATGATGATGATGACGACGATGACGACGATGATGATGATGGGGGCGGGGTGGTGGTGGGGGTGTTGATGGTTTTGGGGTGATGATGAAAAATCAGTATGGAATTCTGAATTCATATTGTTTTTCTTGTATGAAAGGTTTGATTTAAACATTTGTAAGAAGGTTGTGAAGATAAACTTGACTATTTCATTGAATAGAGCAAGCAACTACTTAAGATCACTCTCGATTGACACGGAAACATAGCTTAAATTGGCATATACTTTTTTTTTCTTTAGATGTAATAACATGAGAAACATTTATATGACGATGATTACTTTGATTGTAATATTCAATTGAGATTATGCATCTTTCTTCATCCTGGTCACTCGTAAATTTCCAGAAGGTAAAAGTTTAACAAAATTTCTCGATGCCTCAGTATAATGTTAGTCACTTGTGTAATCTCTTTATGCACAATTCTTATTTCTACAACTAGCTGGTCAGTATTCTGATCGCCAGGTTTGCCTATTGCTTCAAAGTTAAAAGATTAAAGTAACGTACAGGGATGCATGTCTATGAAACTAATTAACTAAATTTTAAAAAGAATTAATAGTAGAAGTGTAAGGATTAAAATACTTCATGAATATGCAGCTTGAAATTACATAAAGAGCCATAGAGTGTGTGCACTAATTTTGTCAACTTAGCGAAGTCCAGTCAAATATTCTCTTTTTTAAATTAATTCAAAGATGTAACATTCATCAGCTCTAATAGAGTAATGACAATGAAACGGCTTCAATTAGAGGTGAATTCTTGCACGTACGGTATCATTTTATTGATTATTGCTTTATCTTTCAAATAAATTAGAATATGTTACCGAATACAGTTGATTATGCACGCTTCAGTTTTCTATGTCATGGGTCATGGGTTAGTTATGATTATCCAGACATAAATAAGTTAACTATTTGACTATTATTCTATGTTGTTGTTGTTGTTGTTGGCAGTCTGTCGCTTACGACGTCGAGGGTTCCAGTTGATGCGATCAACGGAACAGCCTGCTCGTGAAATTAACGTGCAAGTGGCTGAGCACTCCACAGACA
Organism: Octopus bimaculoides; assembly: GCF_001194135.2. NCBI lineage: Eukaryota > Metazoa > Mollusca > Cephalopoda > Octopoda > Octopodidae > Octopus > Octopus bimaculoides. The sequence continues at coordinate 160,250,874 of NC_068983.1, forward strand.
CGTGTACCCTTAACGCAGTTCTCGGGGATATTCAGCGTGACACAGAGTGTGACAAGGCTGACCCTTTGAATTACAGGCACAACAGAAACAGGAAGTAAGAGTGAGAGAAGAGAGAGTTGTGGTGAAAGAGAGTACAGCAGGGTTCGCCACCATCCCTTACCGGAGCCTCGTGAAGCTTTTAGGTGTTTTCGCTCAATAAACACTCAGAACGCCCGGTCTGGGAATCGAAACTGCGTAGTTAATGTGCTGCCCGCATGCTTCTTTCAGTTATGGCATAGGAAATTTCTTGTGAAATCGCTTCAACCTGTGTATTAAATGAGCTTAGACTTACTATCTTTCGATTGTGATGTACTGCAGAGGTTAATTATATATCATAGACTTTGCTTTTCAATATATAAGCAACATATTCTTTGCCTCGTATTGCCAAATATCTCTCGTAATGACATAATGACATAATTCCTCTCTTATTTATAACCTTTTTCACACAGGCATCAACTATACACAACATGTACGATATCAAGTCAGCTATAGTACTTCTCTGAATAGAAACTTTGAAGTTGTCCTCCAGTGAAGAAATGAAAACTTGGTCAAATTCAGTAGCATATCTCTTCCATTAGTATCGGCGATGATTGTTCTAGTTCTTTGTTAAATCATAAAATAAGTGGCTGAATGCTCCACAAATACTTGCATTTTGCAGTAATATTAAAGGAGAATCAGCATAACAGTGTAACAAACTGACCCTTTGAATTACAAGTTTAATTTGTCTGATGTCCTTTCACAAAGCCTCCGTCTACGCAATTTTCCTCAGAAGGCTTAGCCTGATCTGACGTTAAAGTAAAAGACAAAACTATTTGTTGTGGGATGGAATGCAGTTTAATCCTAAACAGTCACTAGCTGCTACGAAGCTCAAGCTCAACTACATCGGACTGCTGCTTACATCCGCGTTTTCTCTTCGTTTCCGAAGATGAAAACCCCATTTCTTTGACACCGGCGAGCAACGGAGGACGTATCTGTGTAGGAAAATCGCAACTACCCCTATCGGTTCTACATTTTTCATATGTCCTCACGAGCGAGGTGCTACGAAAGTGGTGGTATGTCATTATCATAATTAGGGATGGCACTTCTACCACCGGAATGAAAGGTGAGCTGTCTACGTATTGTTCTCAGAAGTTCTAATTTCGACTTGTACTGGATTTGAATTAAAGATAAAAGTGGGATGTTCAGGACAACCAGCCTCGATCTCGTTCCAGATTTACTGGACATATAGCAAGTTCAAACAAGACAATTGGAGGCACACTAAAATGTCAGTGGGATGACCAGGGCATTCTATGTGACAATGTGCTTGAGTGTATGTGCCCTACTGCAATGCTGCTGTATTTCGTCTTTCTACCCGCTGAAAATTAACTATTAATAGTGAAGGTTACTCCGCATTTTCTCTAAAAGTCTTCTCTTTACATGCGTATAGTAACAACCTCTAACGTATGTTACTGAGATATATCTTGGGTGGAGAAACTGTTACACACACATATGCTTTGTATCGCAGCCAAAATATTGCCTCCGATTGCGTACAAACATTTCCTTCTCACCAAGTTAACAAAACATTATCCATCTAAAGTGTTACGGGACCTGGGGATGGGGATCCATGTTCTTGAAATTATATTTACCCTGTATATAAATATGTTAAACTCTTAAACAAATTAGTTACTTAACCAATCATGTATCTTGTTTTATTAAACAATCTCGGTTTTTATCAATTTAACATAACTCTACCAGTCACATCACACAATACATTTACGAATAGATAAGGCTTTCAAGACAATGACTGTGTTATGTAAAGTTTCACGATAAGATATCTAGTTAAAATGTAATTGGTTTATGCTTTCCTGATAATACATGACATATAATTCCTGTTCTAGATGTTCTACATTACACAAGACATCTTGCAAATAACATTTCTTCTTTTACTTTATAAACAACGTAATGATGTATTCGTTATAATTCCTATCACAGTTACGTGTTTTCATTCATACTTGCTGTTGCCGCTATAGTAGTAGTAGTAGTAGTAGTAGTAGTAGTGTGGTGAGGTGGGGTGGAATTAATGGCGGTGAGCTGGCAGAATCGTTAGCATGCCGGGCAAAATGCTCAGCGGTATTTCGTCTGTCCTTACGTTCAGAGTTCAAATTCCGCCGAGGTCGACTTCGCCTTTCATCCTTTCGGAGTAGATAAATTAAGTGCCAATGAAGCACTGGGGTCGATGTAATCGACTAACCCCTCCCCCAAATTTCAGGTGTAATAGTAGTAGTAGCAGCAGCAGCAGCAGCAGCAGCAGTAGTAGTAGTAGTAGTAGTAGTAGTAGTAGTAGTAGTAGTAGTAGTAGTAATCCACAAAGTACTATTCTATAGAACATTGCGATAACTGATTTATATTTTAATAAATTTATACAGTTCCTTTCCTGTTACATATTATGCTGATTGTGATAGAGTATGATGATACATGAAGGTTTTCCAATGGTAAAATATTAATTAAGCATGCTACCTATGGCGGCGGCGGCTATTTAGCCCCAAATTAGTTCTGATAGAACTGACTGACCAACGGTCACATTTATTCTAATCACGATCATCCCATTTTTGATTAAAACTACACTGTCCAATGAGCCCAGCTGTTTTTAAGGCGACATGGTGAACATTTGAGGGAAATTTGGCGGCTATATCTAGCATGTCCATCGACAATACAGAAGCGCCTTCATTGGCTCCTGGTTATTTTGATGGTGTACATTATAATAGGTTGCTATCCCTGAAGCTAACAATGGTATCTCTACGTAATCACTCGATGTGCTAAAAGTGGCTGGAAAGCATCCCTTAAATCACACACTACTGTCTCAAAATAGATGATGTAAGATTTCAT
>NC_068983.1:160254834-160255740 GCF_001194135.2 Octopus bimaculoides
TCATATATGTATATAAAGTAAATACACGCAATCCAAAAACATGTTCTGTGTAGCTTATTTCGTAACCAAAAAACAGGTACAGATTATAAACAATGAAAGGCCGATTTTGGTGATTCATTTGACAAAGGTAGTACAGAACCAATCCGATGATAAATCTGGCCTTGGATCTTGAAAGTTTACATGAATCCTGGCTCAGTTAAATCTCTTGTGACTCCAAATGATGTCATCTGCAGTGCAACGTTGTAATTGTTTAATTTTGTTTTGGAAGTGATTGGAATCTTGGTCATTTGATGACAACAGTTTCTTCAATGGCTCTGGAGGTTGAGGGATAGCGGGGAATTTAACCTTTCCACCCTGCAGCACAGTGCAGGTGCCTCTTCAGGGCACTTCATTGCTTTACAATGTATGCACTCAGTTGTTAGTGCACCAATGGAAACTCTAGTGTCATCTGCATTAATGAACTACCGAATCATAATTGAAAGCTGCTTCATAGAAGTTGCTTCTCTGAGCTGTTGCAACTGCTCTTCGTTCTGCAGTGCAGATCCTGTTCCTAGTCAGTCGTGCATACCTCTGTTCATTTGAGATGCTCTGGCTTTTGTAGTGCACAGTCTGTTCGTTTCTTGGTATGCTTACCTTTCTGCAGCTGTCTCTCTTTCTCTGAACTGAGACATTCTTTTGGTTGAACTTCACATTGTAGACACATTTGACACTTTCCTTGTAGGTATGGTTATATACGTATACAGAAATACACGGGTGCAGACGATAGTAAGTAATGAAAATACCTGGATAACGGAAATCATATTTCTTAATACGACGGGCAGAAAGTAAATAAGAAATTTTTACGGAAAATAAAGAATTGCGTGGGTTGAAGCGAAATTTGTCAGTGAACCATAGAATTAGTATCGA
>NC_068983.1:160255750-160258888 GCF_001194135.2 Octopus bimaculoides
ATATATATATATATATATACGACCAGCGTCTTTATATTATATATATATATACATATACACGACCGACGACTTTCAGTTTCCGTCTGTCAAATCCATTTACGAGGCTTTGGTCGGACCAAGGTTATAGTAGAAAACATTTGCCCAATGTTCCACACTGTGTGATTGAACCCGGTGCCATGCGGTTAGGGAGTAAGTTTCTTACTACACAGCCGCGCACATGTATGCGTGCGTGTGTGAGGTTGCTTGTGATGTCTCATGAATCATACTGACAACATAGAATCCGGTACAACCTGTTGCATTCTCGGGGCGTCAGCGATTAACCCTTCACCTCACTAGGCTTTCCTAGCGAAAGGCATTGCTATAAACCCAGCTTGACTAAAATTAAGAACTGTGAAAAGGACGGATGAACCTAGTATCGGTCAACGACTATCTAGTAATAGTACGAGTCTTCAGGAATTTCGGGTTGGTGTACGGAGTGTTGGAAGACCACTGCGAGAGAGGCACCACTCAGGTTTTATTAAAACATATTTCCGAAAGAAGCTTTCACTGATATAAAACTAAATATGCAGAGAATGGCATTGAATATGCTGAGGATCTTTTGCTTGCGCTTTAGATCATGGCTCTTGTTTTTTGCTGCAGTTACCCACTTAGAGATTTTCATAATAATAACCGCAACAATTTCACTGAACCTGGAGAGCCTGCGATCACTATAGCTCCTGTTTCTTCCAGAGACCAAAGTATTAAAAGAAATACTGATTAAATTAAGAAGATTCGGTAAAGTACTGGAGAAATTACCTTATGTTATTTAGATTCGTTTTTTTTTCTTACGTTCAAATCCACAAAGATTGCCTTCTCTATTTATTCTACTATGTCTGGTAAAATAAATTCAAAGCAAGTACGAAGGGTAATTAAATCGACTTTAACCTTTCTCAAAATATGCTGTATTTTCTATTGTTAGAAATAACATTACCAGAATGCTTCATTTGCATATAAGAGAAAGAAGTTGGTCAGAAACAAATTATAATTAAAATATATGAAACATGACTTCCCATAATATCATGGTGATCAGCCCATAGACGGACAAATAAGAAAAGTGCTGCAGATTATGCACAGTTTACTTTAGGCGAAGTAGCTTTATAATATTTCTTTGACTTACGTATTGCAAATATTCCACTAGGAAAAGTTACCTTGCCAGACTAGAGTTTCTCTGAAGTTTCTCTGAAGTTTCTCTGAAGTTTCTCATTGTAATATTACAAAAATTGCGCCCATTTCACAGTGGAAATTCCAAATGTGCAGAGTATTTCACAAGCAGATATGTTCGAAATGACATGCTGTTTATATGTCATAGAATATACTTTGTTGTAACTTACCTGATCAGCAGAAGTAACCAAGTAGAGCGAAGTAATATCAAAGAGCATTGTGATGTGTTATTAAGAAATACAGTATTTATCTAAAGTTTTTGACGGGAAGGGCAGTTCCCATAACCCTTTATAGGGCACTCGAGACTGGTATTAAGAATGGGAGGACTGTTTTCCCAAATCGGAGACTTCGCCTAAACTCTTCTAAAAGAGTAGACTCCTCTGCTAAAGGAATCAAACGCCAGGTGATAACATTAAAATGAGAAGCATTAAGTTTATTTAGTTTATTGTTTAGTAGCCTACTGCGGAACTTGAGCTCAGATCACAAAATTCCAGAACAAACTTCGCAAAGTGCCTCCTTCAATGTTCTAACATTTCTCCGAGTTTACCTCGGCGATATTTGAACTCAGGACACAAGGATACAAGGTGATGAAATAAAAAAGAAAAAAAACCTTGTTAGGTATTTCGTCCGACGCCCAACTTCTTCCAGCTCAATGATCTTGCTAAATTTTACCAACTCACTGATTGTAAGAGATATGATATCGTGGAACAAAGAGAAGTTTCAGTGCAAGTCTAGAGTAGAATGAAGTTGAGAAAAAGATTGAAATAACCTCGAGTTGTAACGTGGATTGATATTTAAAAATATAGGAGATAACAAAGCAGTGGGTTTGAATAATGTCAAGAGAAGGATTGAATAATAATGTCAATGACTAATATCTGACTTTTGTTTTAGTGTTATTGATTCATCGAAGCATTATTCAGAGCCAACGAATTTCTCGAGCTTAGATATGGCATGTAAACCTTAAGCTACCATCCATGGTTCAGGCTATAAATGTTCATCTAACTGCAAATACAAACCTATATGGCAATTTATCTAAACATGCTGTTGGCTGCACAGGCTAATACAATAATAACAAAAGCGTTATAAAACTTATATAACCGTGACTGAATTGATTAAGAACAGCAACAGAAATAACAACAACAACGAACAGCAATTTAACCGCCATCGTAACCGTTGAGACTGCCATCACCACCAACTATATCAACAACATAAAGACTAATGATTTGCCTAAATATGATTGTAAGATATTGATATCAACAAAAAAGGCTCAACTAACCATGATAGGAGCACAATAGGAAATACTTATCTACAATCTACTTCCTTCATTATGTATTCATCAGTCCGAGAAAAAAAACTGAAACTGATTACATTTTATGATAAAGATATACTTTTCAGATATATATCTTAAAAATTAATTGAACCCAAGTAAACAGATATATATATATATATATATATATATATATATATATATATCTTTTCATCTCATTTCTTTCTCCGTCTCTCTTAACTTTCACACTCATTCACTCACTCACTCACTCTCTCTCTCTGATTCTTTCTATCTATCTATCTATCTATCTATCTATCTATCTATCTATCTATCTATCTATCTAAGTAACATCATAATGAATAAACGCTGCTTGAAATAAAGATTCATGAGTTCAAATGCAGTTCAAGCACACGTACATCATCATATCTCAGGGGTTTGATTACAGATGGAATCTCAACTGTTTGAAACATCATGTTTACAAAAATTTGTTTTGAACTGGGGCTTCACAATTTCAAAAACGTTCAATACTAAGATCTATGTGTGCGTGTAGATGCGCGCGTACGTGTGTGCATGTGTGTATAAGTATATATATATTTATATATATATATATATACACAATCATACACATATATATGTATGTATATACGTATACAAATATATATATATATATA
>NC_068983.1:160259219-160269138 GCF_001194135.2 Octopus bimaculoides
ATATATACATGTATATACATATAATCAAAATAACCAACAAGGATATCCAGAGGTAATGCATTACGATCGTTTCAAGCAAATCCATTTAATTGAACAATGCAACCACTACATCAATTTAAATGCACAACAATCCTCAGCTGCATAAAGACATAGAATTTAATTAAATTAAAACAGGTGGACACATTAGTATAATTTTACCTAAAATCTCCAAGAAGGTAAGGAGATAGACAAAGAACATGCTGCCTTCACTTCAGCTTAGAAGCTATTAATGTATCAGGAAGAAAGACTTGTTACAGATTTGGCTTGTCACTGTTTTATGGGTGAGTTTTAATTTATAGACTAGTTTTATCAAATCTTTGTATATCTAAGGCCGAGAGAACAAAGATCAGTGTCTGTTGGGAATAGGGCTGAGGGAGTCGACAGAAATCATAGTGGGTATAGTCATAAAAAAACTATCAAGATTTATTAGAGGCAATATCATGAGATTTGGCAAAGGAAAACTTAAATCAAGATGTTAGCTAACAATTAAGGGGGGCGGACACTAGCAGACCATTGATAATGAAACGAGAAATCTTATCATGTAGTAATATAGTTAAATATTTTAAGCAATATTGCCAAAGCTTAGGGTTATTCAGAGGATTATAGGACATTCTAATTTTATACTAATTTTTAAAACTAAGGGTTATATTGTAGGTTTTAGAAGTTATTATTGTTACTCCATACATGATATTTATAATTTCTTTGGGGTATTGGTACCATATTCATCTGAAACTATATATATATATATATATACATATATATATAAATCAGTTGTATACTGTCAACTTAATGTGACAATCCCAATAAGGGAATCATACTGCTGCTATTTAGCCCTAGGAAGCTGGACCGCTTCCTGTCGGCCTTGACACATTTCCTGTGTCCTTATATTTGTGAGGGGGAGACAGGCACCCACACGGAGCCTAGCCTGCATTCAGGGACATGTTTCTGAGTCTTTGCTCGTCACCAGCCTGAAGTAGCACGACTAGCTGGTTGAAGATGCCTGTCAACCTCTCACAAATATATATATTTCTAGTGAAAACACATTCACTGATTACAAAAATTAGAAATGATCTAATGCAAATGGCTTGTAAGTGCCAATGGTTTCATGAGATAAATGCATGAGACATGCATTTCTCACGAAATAAGACGCCAGATTCATATATCATATTACTCATTCCCGCTATTGCAGGGTAAACTGATGAGATATAAAAACAAAATGTACCACTCAAAAACGGACTGAAATTCAGGAATGATCCGTGGACAGACAAGCAATCCCTCTCAAAATTAATTCTTCAAGTCTATAGGTATATGAATGCCAGTCCTTTTCTATTCCAATAATAGTTTTTGTGACAAGTGTATGTTTCACTTAGAATATTTTGCGTGAAGTGTTTCTTCTTTCTTCAGTGTCATTTTAACCCCTAATGATTGCTGCTGCTGTTTAGCTCCATGTTAACTGAACAACACTTTGATAAGAGGCGTTTCAGCCGTGACAACTTGCTCCTCACTTAATCATTGCATTTCTAGGAGTGTAGCGTTCGTCAGGTTTTGAGTCAGTAGAGTGTAGTTTAAGAGATTTGGCAGCTATTTATTGTAAGTCGAAAGACTAAGTACTTTGTTCCTCTTTGACTTGCTCCAATACTAGAATTTTGACTTATTTTGGTTCCTGACATTTATTTCTTTCAAAAAGGTATCACAAAAAATGGCTCACGGAGTTATCTTTCAGAATCTATTACTTCTGGTTTCTAGATCTCTTTAGATATCAACAGAAGAAAATTTGGCATGAAAATTTTAAATGGTACTCTAGGTTTTTCGAATAACTTACTTTAAAGGGAAAGAAAAAATAATCGGCTAACCGATGACAGTATAATTAGTAGACAAATTCGAGACATACAAGCGTCAAAGTTGAAATGATATCACTTCGTAAGTCATGGCACAGCAAGATGTCGACTAAAATGATATTTTGAAAAAATTTAATGGAACAAATAAAACAGTATATTGATAAAAGTATCTAGCTCTAAAAACATTCGCTTTAGATACTGCAAAGCACCGGAGATTAGGTGTGTACAGCAGCCAAAGATAATTAATTCCTCTCATAACAGTAGATTAAATGCAACCTGTCTGATGAAAACGTTGACATACATACTGAAGACGTTTTACTATCGTTTGTTTGCTTCTGTTTCAATGTTTAATCTTTTTTACTTTGCGTTATCAGATGTGGAATTGGATAAGTTGTTCTAAAGTCACCAACATTCATATCAAGGTTAGATTTGAAAGTGTACTTATTTAGCAAGACGACTTACAAATTGAAACTATCAACTATCAGGAAAAGAAGTAAGCTATAGTTTCAAAGATAATAGAGATAAAATACATTTTTAAAAAACATTCAGATAGTAAACAATTCTGGTTTGTAAAATATAATTAGAAATATAAAAAAATGGCAGATACTTTTCTTTAAAATGTATATTTTCTAAGTGGCTTCTTTTCCTTCTTTAATTACAGTTATATGCATTGTTTCAACATAATACAATTGTGAAATATCTTGGAGCATATTTTATTTAAATGCACGTATACATCTATTAGCCAATGCCATAGAAAAAAAGATAAGGTCTGGGGAAGTCATTTATACAACTTAGTTTCGGTTCCGGGCTGGAGATATTATTTCAAAACATAATTTGAAAACATATTTTTACAAGTAATGATGATAATAAGTCTTCCTTATTGGAGACAGGAGCTTGAATAGATTCAATTTCAATAAAATGGAAAAGTCGTTAAACTGAAGACATACAAATATGCATGAGTCAGTTAATATGCATGAGTCAGTTAAACAAATATGAAGGTAAGATGAAAGATGTGTACAGTGTTAACAAGTTAAAAATTAAAAACAACGCACTTGATTACATTGAATTGGTAGAAAAAAAAAACATAAGAGAACATACATTTTAAAAGTCTACTGGCATTGATCTCACGACCAGTTTCTGGAAATATGAACGGGGTACTTTTTGTACGGCGCCAAGATTACGCCTGATACCATCTCATGCTGCAGTACCATCTTAGGAACACCCCTGACTTATTTTTGTCATCGATGTTATACCTTCTGGGTAGAAAGCTCTTAAATGGTTTTTACTGACACGTGTAACAACCTGAAGTCGCATGACTCGGGACCACAATCAAAAGATACTAGGTTTGGTTTCCGGACCGGACTGCGTATTGTGTTCTTGAGCAAGACACTTTATTTCACGTTGCTCCAATTCACTCAGTAGTAGAAATTATTTATGACGTCACAGGTGTCAAGCTGTATCGGTCATTGCTTCTTCCTTGGATAACATCGGTGGTGTGACATGGAGAGGGAAAGCTGGTATGCATGGGCAACTGCTGATTTTCCATAAACAATATTGCCCGGAGGGAAACTTTCTAGGTGCAATCCCATGGTCTGTCATGACCGAAGAGAGTCTTTACTCTTTATCCAGTTCCTGAATATTGGATTTTAAGTCCTTGCCAAACTCAAAACTGGTCACAAACTTCGGTATTATTTTATCTTACAGGGCCAAGAGGGTATGAATATCTATTTGACCCACCTCGTATCTCTGAAAGTTATATCTGCACTGATCACCTGTTCATATAGTGCTACGAAGGTGATAACTAACCAGAGGTCGAGGTCGATGTTGTCACCGATGTCTTTGATTGTGACCTTTATATTTCCTCCTTCCCAAATATTGTAGGTCTAGTTTATGAGCAGGTGTGTTATATATAATTTTGACTTGCACCTTAGCTCCATTCTTAGTTTTTAGACGACACACATAGTGTCCTACGTTCTCCCTCTTCCAATAAAGGAGAATTCTCTTATTGTATCTGCCAGCCTTGTCTCCAACTATTCCTTGGATATAACAAGAAAAGCACCTGTAGCCTTGGCATTGTATAAGTAATGACAGCTACCAATTAGATGGGCAACAGCTATAGCCCCTGAGAAACTTAGCCGCTACTACTGCCGCTGCACTTACCGCTGCTGCTACTAATAACAATCCTACCTCCTATTCCTTTCGCTAAGACCCGGCCATTACGGTGGTTAACTGCCACCGGCAACAGTTAGCAGAAAATGAAATGCAACATTATGTGAAACTCATAAGAAAAAACACGTACTTTTCAGAGATAATATCATGAAAGGTTAATTCAATTTATTTCAGTCAATTTTCTCTTTTGTTTCAGCATGACTAGATGTTTTTTTAAAGCGATTGAAACCGGTAGTTGCTTAGTTAAAGTGTAAATACTATCTTAATTTTTTCCATGATAAAGTTCTTAAAGCATTTTCTTCTTTTCCATTTTCCCCTTTATCACACATACACGGGCACGCGCGTACGCACGCACACACAAGCGGGCACGCACGCACACACACACATGCACGCAAGCACATATGTATATATATGTAATATTATGCGCATATAATGCATCAAGAAAACTACTAGAATGTTGTCTTCGTTTTCATTTCAGTGGCATTCACTCCTTTGAGTTACTTTTACACCTTTTGAGTTTTTGTTTCTAACATTCATCTCTTCTCCGTATTATTTTTCGAATAATTGTCTTTGTGTCAAAATCGAAGCCTCATATTGTATGTACTATTTATAATGTTCGGTATAGTTTCTCACAAGTACATTGATTTATCGACCAGTGAAGAACGTAAATAAAACCATTGCTAAATGATGATTTGCAGGGGGTTTTTTTTTATCATGAAGTAAATTTCTAATTCTCCACAAGGTTAACAAAAGTTTGGATGTACGTTGCTAGGATCATAAATTTAGTTACAGAAATGTGATTTATTTCGGTGGTTGTTTTCAGTTTTATAGTTCAGTGATTAACAAATTAGTTCCATGTGTGGAAAACTGATATTACCAAAGTTACTTCTCTGAAGAATTGAAGAATTTGTATGTATTTTCTTTCCTCCGCTACAGTCAATGTAATAAAGCTGTTGTTTTCAGTATTGATGTTATAGAATTAGTTTGAGACACGAGAACTTGCACAAGTTCTCACAAGAGAAGCTAAAGCTATAATAAACAAATAACGATTGATATTTTTGTACAATTCTTAGTTCTGACATTTAGTACTTAGAAACTGTAAGTAGGAGATCAAAGAAGTGGAGACATTTTGATAAAGACTTGTTTAAATATTTTTTTATTGCCTAAGTATTTTCACTCTCTTAACATAAAATTGTAAACATAAGCACTCCTCCACACACACATACGTACTCATAAATGCACACTCTTTGCATACATCCAGACACATACACACCTATCTATGTGAGTGATTTTTTTGTATGTAAGTATACAATGAAATTCATGACAGTTGTTACTAATACTATTTATTACAGTTGTTACTAACACTAGTGATCAAACAATAAACAATAATTGGGACCCGCAGAAATTTCATGTTTTACAAACATTACAATTTCTATTTAAATACGTATAGCTCTTCATAGCATTGTTTCATAAAATTGACAATTTCGATAAGTCTTTGATTTTTTTCCATTGTTAAGGTTGTTTAAAGCATAACACTGTTATGCTCTGTCGATTCAGTCAATCAGTTGTCCGGAGAGAATAATAAATAATAAAATATCAAATACTATGCTTCGCTTTATTGAGAAAAATTTAGTTTGATTCTGTTATTCGATCTATGTATATAAAATAAATTGTCAAGAGTAACTGAGAGCAAGATATAACGAGTTATGCAACCAGAGTGACAGAATCATTTATATTCTTGTGTATGTAATAAATAAAAATGGTAACGACAACAACGATGACGACGACGACGATGATGATGATAGCAAAGGCAACAGTGGACAGAACATGAAGATGAGTAATGTAGGTTGCTAAATTAGCAATAATTTTATATTAGAAGGTGGTTAAAAATGTTCATTCTAATACTAAGATCTTAGTACATTCGTTTCGTTCGTCTCAAACAGTGTGTTAATATACTTACTGTGAAGTAAACCCTTCATTCATCATTAAACTAATTGAGAAGAGTTTGGGGTTTATTAGATCTAAAGTGTAGTGAAAATGTCATCGTCTGTTTTTAACTTAAAATTCTAGCTCAGAGCTTTCCAGCAGCAAAACTAATACATTTTCACATATAATCTATTTTTTCATGCCTTTCTCACTGACGTCTCTGGAAATTCATATTCTACAATAATATGCTTGTAAAATATAAATTTCATAAACCAGAGAATTTTTTCTAAATATAGAAGAGTAGCAACAAATGCTTCTATTTCCAGCACTGTTAAATTGTTAAACTATTAACAGGATTGATATTTTATGTTTTATCACTAGTATTTGTTGATCAACAGGATACTTCTAATCAAAAAGTGTTATGATCAAAGCGTTCCATCAGTGATCATCCCGTTAATTTCTTGGCATAACTAGAATTGCGTAATTTAATGTGTCTCTGTTTTCTTCAAACTTTAGGGTGGTATTTGTGCGAAATTTAACTGCTGTTACTAGCAAATCGAGCCATTGCATAAAAGTTCTCTTGTTGATTTACTTTTGCATTAATTGCTCAGCTATGTTGCTTTTATTAGCCACAGCATAAGCAGCGGCTATCAGTTCATTGATGAAGACATTTCATTTAAGGTAACCATGCTGTAGGCAACAGTATGCTAGCAGTATGAATCTGAAGTTTCGAATGTAAACTTCCTTTGCTGCTTTGTCAGGTTTCAATGAAGAATTGTCATGTTCTGCATTGTTAATCAGCTTACCAATCTTCTCCACAACCTAACGGAAAGAAAGTCTGCATCCTTCCAGCAATATCTTACTCATAACCCGAGGCTAGGAAAATTTTAAATAGCTGAAAATTATTAAAAAAACAAAATTGGTTTTATTAGGTTTATAAGAAGGAGTAAGTGTGAAACTTCAAATTATTTATTTGCTATAGAAGTAACATTACGTTGGTTTGCAGAATGTTATTTTGAACTTAAAGGGACTCGGTAGTCAAATAGTTAAAGTAGATGAATTACTAACTGGGAAAACAAGAAAGCTACTATTCGTACTGCTTATTGCTAAGTAAAAATATTTAAGTTTTAAGTGCTAAGACTTTTAAATTACATATTTGATCTTTAGAAAAATGTTTTCCCTTCTTTTTTATTTTTTGTTTCAATCATTAAAATTTCTGTTAGCAATCTATTATGCATCATGCGGTTGTTGTTTCAGAATCCAACCTTTCCTAGTATCACCCATTAAACATCAAAATCCGCGAGGGACCTCTACGGGGTTGTTTGATTGTTAAAAGGGTAACCAAATGTCCCTCAAATCCGAACCTGCCGCATTATAAAAGAAGTGAAATATTGTAGTCATAGATACACAAAATAACGGAATGTTTACGACTGGAAAGCCTTTGATTACAGATCCGTCTTAACTATCAGAGTTGATATGAGGGGGGGGGGGGGTAAACAACATCAACGTCACAAAATAAAAATGTCAGAAACATACCATCTATGTGTGGCATAGCTTTTCCATCACATACCTAAAGAGCTTCAGGTCATGATGAAGTAACATATAATTCCTTTTCTATCTTTTCTTGTCATCAACAAATATGCGACTCCATATATATATATATATATATTTGATAATGCATTTTCAGAAGTTTGGGCGAGATTTTTCATAACACGTCCTGTTCTCTTCAATACTTGCAAAGTAAAACTAATATTAGTCACCAGCTAATATATTCTTAGCCACTTATTTGATTTTACTAAAATTTCTTGTTAATGTTTCAAACATCAAAATACTTTCACCTACTGAAACTCTAGCACGTTGATTTCACGATTAAATTGGGAAAAGATAGATATATAATAGGTATATAAGTGTACAGTCTAGTATTCCAGATGTCGGTACTAGCACTGGCACTTTGAGAGCCTTTTGCCTTATTGGATGCAAACAGCTCAAACATGACTTTTGAAATCTGATGAAATATTCCTTTCCATCAATTTCGAAATACTCGTATCGGTCGTTATTGGAGATAGGACAGAGGGATAGTTCATTAATATCCTTATTTCTCGTCTGGTTAGCAATTTTTCCTCGATTGACTATGAACACTTATGAGCCTCTACATTGTCTTTCGATATGTAAGCAATAGCAGCTAAATCCCCCTCATATCATTTATTCTACCGTCTTAAAAAAAAAGAAGCGTACATTAGATAATGATGTCCTAGGTACACTCTGCCTGATAAAATGACGAGGTGGGCAAGGCTGCAAAACTTTTGATGATAGGTTTGCTCTATCATACAATAATGATCATTCACTCTACGTGTATTAAGTTTTTCTATCACACATGTTATATGCAAGATACAAATTGGACATTCTAATTTGATTCTTTGAAAATAAAGCCCTTTCCAATTACTAATTTCTGGTTGTATTATATCTTTTACATACTTTTAATAGTAATCGAAGACGAACATAATGGTTTTGTAACCTCTTATACTGCTTATTCGACTCTGACAGCCATTCTTCGGGAAAATTATATTTTTATTTCTTGGTTGAATACATTTGGTGTAAGTTAGTTCCATTTAAAATTTTTATTAGTAAAATTACCTGTTTGGTGAACATAATAAATATAGTATCTAATACGATTCCTGACAGACAGAAAAGTAATCATATAAATTATGTGTAAGATTACAACTAAATCGATTGAATGGAGTTGCAGGCAACATAGATCTGAAAGAGAGGAAATATTGGTTTAGGCATTATGACAACAGAAATGTGTCTAGACAAATGGTAGCAAAAATCCACAGTCAGTCTCTGATTGCTTGCTCTAATCAGTTGGTCTGCTGTATTGACTTCTTTGTTTCAGAATGAATTTTATGTTGTCAAGAAAACAACCATTTTGGCTATTTCTTAAACTGAATGGGAACCAAGAAACTTTGAAAATGCCCATAAAAGAAACTTTTAAAATATGTATTATCACATGCTCTTGTAGTTTCGATGAATAAATGCATTTGTCTAATCCAAACTGTATTAAAAGTGAACTTAAAACTATCATGTAGGTTAATATAAGGGTTCGTTTGTCAAGATTAATCTCTTATGGTGTTAAATACGAACCCATTCTTAAAATACGTGTTGAGTGATCATTAGTAGAGAGGAAGAAAATATTTATCATGGAATTAAGCTATTTCATCTGATATATACTTTTCCCAAAATCAGCATGGTGGTTCTGCATAATCTTATATGTGGTTAATGTACCTGTTCTCAATCAAACATAACATTCAAATACAATATCTTTATAAATTAAAGTCCACCAGAAGATTGAAGTTTTCTAGACTGTACACCAACGTCTTCAGTTTAAACATTATCACTGTCGATTATTTTGATACTTTAATTTCTGGATAAACATTTTAGGCTATTCAAGCGTAATGGAGAATGTTACAATTTGAATACGTAATAATTACGTCACACAAAACAAAACTGTTTTGAATGGTTACATGAGTCGCATATTGTGTTACGATCTAATGGTATTGACTGTAAATACTTATAATATCAAAACAATAAAGACCTTCCCAAGTATGTCTTCTGTATGACGAACATACAGATAAGTGCAGTTTGACATATTTAATGTAGTGATCCAAAAGTATATTGTATATAACAATGATTTCACTCTAGTCAAGAAAGAACATTAGTGTTAATGGTACGTCTTGTTCATAGACGCAAGAAGAAATTCTTAAATGTATATTTGTTAAAATGATGCTCCGTGTGCAATAAGTAATAAAGATGGATCTTTCTCCAAGAAGAAGAATTGAATTAACAGAAAAACAGAAACAAAGAGAACTAGAGATTATCGATTGAAAATTGTGAAAAGTATGTATAGAAAATATATATTTAATAGTATATATATATATATATATATATAT
>NC_068983.1:160269681-160270379 GCF_001194135.2 Octopus bimaculoides
ATATATATATATATATATATATATATATACAAACATTATGGGTATATGGGTACAGGACGTCACCAAAGATGCAAATAACATGAAATACGTAAACAATGAGAAAAAATGGAAAACGGGACGAGTTAACACAGAAAAAGGGCCCTTCATTAGTTATCAACTGTCTATCTACTCCTCATTTCGAGCATTCAACGACAATATGAGTCTTCAAAGACAGTTCTTCCCATAAATTCTACAATATTTAGGATTTATGAAGGGACAAAGTTGGGAACAAAAAGATGACAGTGGGGGCATACAAGGAAACCGAACGAAAACAAAATGGAGAATAGTTAGACAAGAACGAGAAGAAAATAGTGAAAGCTAGGAGAAACATCTTTTGACCCTCCATAAATCATAAATCTTATTTTAGAATTTATGGGAGCAACTGTATTTGAAGACTCATATTGTCACTGAATGCTCGAAAAGGTGAGTAAATAGACAGCTGACAACTGATAAAGGGTCCTTTTTCTGTGTTAACTTGTCCCGTTTTCCATTTTTTCTCGTTGTTTACGTATTTCATGTTATTTGCACCGTTGGTGATGCCATGTACCCATATATGCATACACACACACACAAATATATATATATATATATATATATATATCAAACAATAAAATCAAAGAAATGGCTAGTACGGTACACAACCGCTACATCTGCAACAC
>NC_068983.1:160270389-160271121 GCF_001194135.2 Octopus bimaculoides
TCTGCAACACTGGCATATCCTTGCAAACTTACATCGTATATCAGATTCGTTGTATACTCTTATCAGAAAGCATCTCCACATACTTATACCATCTTTCCAAAAACGACTTGAAAATATTGACGCATGAACAAGAAGGTGCAGATGTCATTAAAGGAAAGCCCTTAGTATACGTGACCAGCGCCTAAAAGAAGCCTTTCTTGTAAAAACAAAACACGAGCTAGCAATTAACAACGAATGTGCTAATGAATACTTTGAAGTATCATTCCTTATAGTCATTATTCATCCCAATAATTAACCCTATTTCTTTCTCGTGCATATGTCATCTCATTCCGAAACAGAAGCCTTGTGGAGCACAAAATACCTCCCCACACACACGTAATAATTCGAAAATACACACATAAGGATTCGACACGCGAACAGAATAGATGTATAATGTATACATCATACGTCTCTTTCTCAATATTTGAATTTTTTGTGAAGAGCTTTTTAACCCGAAATATAAGGGCTGATTAGATATTTCTAATGTAACATTTTATTTTTTTAATTACTTTCAAAAAATTTTATTTTCTACCTGCATTGTTCTCCTATAATATACTAATCTTCTACGATCTTTCACACACACGTGTATGCGTGTGGGTGTACAGTGGTGGTGGTGGTGGTGATGGTGGTAGGAGGAGGAGGGGAGTGATACGATGCTGATGATGATAATGATAATGATGATGATGATGATGA
>NC_068983.1:160271321-160275035 GCF_001194135.2 Octopus bimaculoides
TTCTTCAGTTAAGATCTTTTATTTTAAAATGCTCTTTTACTCTTTTACTTGTTTCAGTCAGTTGCCTGCGGCCATGCTGGAGCACCGCCTTTAGTCGAGCAAATCGACCCCAGGACTTATTCTTTGGAAGCCTAGTACTTATTCTATCGGTCTCTTTTGCCGAACCGCTATGTTACGGGGACGTAAACACACCAGCATCGGTTGTCAATCGATGTTGGGGGGACAAACACAAACACACAAATGTTTACATTTCTTGATTCTTTTTTTTTTGTACCTAGAACAATAAATCTCCACGATTCATCAGCATTTCAGAACTCTCCTAGTCATGTCTTTAAGGTGAAGTGGTTAGTGTGATGGTTATCATTATAGTCATGGGGGTCATAATTCAATCCAGGGAAGTGTTATTCTGCTTACACTAACCCCTGACTAGACAATCATCTTCTGATAGCAACCACCAGCCAATACATCTGACTTCTCTTTTGATCGTCTGAGTATGACATATTAGATCTCTACAAGACAAAGGAAAAGTTTACAGACCAGAGACTTGAACTTCGTTTATTGTTCGACGACTTTGTGCATTCTAATATAAACTAAATATCCAAATGGATTTTCAATCCAACAGCAGATATGTATGCCTAGACTAGAGGACCTACAGGTACGTAAACGTCATGGGTTTCTTTGCTGCCATGTGGGCATTGACATGTGGTTAATAAAATTAGCTTTTAAAAGCGTAATATGACCACAGACATTTTTTATGACAATCGTGCCATGAAATTTAGTCAAAGAGATCAAAAACTGGTTCTGCATTACTTTACATTGATCCAAAATGGGTCTCCAGCTCGGAAGCACGTTCGTACATCTTTAAATATAAAAGACAGAATACTTGGGAAAAGATAATAATATTACATTCATACTAACGATTTGTGCTTGCCAACCGACATGTGATCTCTCATAGTTAGCAAGGACAATTTTGAAAGTCCAGTACTATCTCAGAATGAGATTAATTGTAAACTCTCTACCAAACGAATTTTCAACATTTTGGAATTTCCAGATCTTTCATTTTATGTGCAATTTCATTTTTCTCAAATTACTGAAAATGCTTCTTTGTTACAAACGTCATTTCCTTTTTATTAAATGCAAAAGATATTCAATATCCAGTGTTAAAATTCAGATATCTGGTTTTGCTTTTTACTGGGAATCTGACTGGGAAATAATTTACCATAAAATAATTCTGGAAGCGTCAAATAAACTAGAAATAAATAACAAGGCCAACTGAACGTTTATATTATTTAATAAAGCAAACTTCCATACTGAGACAAACTGCTTTTCTTGACTTCAGTAAATGGGGCAAATGATTTCCTACTGATGTTTAATATTATACGTCTTATATGTGTGTATACATATACATATATATATATATATATATATATATATATATATATATATATATATATATATATATATACATACATATATATGTACATGGATATATATATACATGTATATATATGCATATATACATATACATTTGTTTATGTATATAGATATATTTATACATACATATATATATATACATATATACGCATACATATGTTTTTGCATGTGTATATACGTATGTGCGTGTATATATATATATATATATATATATATGTGTGTGTGTGGGTGTGTGTGTGTGTGTGTATGTATCTGTACACCATGTGTGTGTGTGTATTTGCTAGTTTTATGAGTGTGGGGAGGGTATTTTTGAAGTGAATGATGAATGTAGTGATATAAACATAGGATAAATACAAGCATTAAAAAAAAATGAGATTAATAAATGGATCAATATTTCCTATTCATTCAGAAATACAGAATATCTTCAAAAACGTTTCTCAGTGGAGTAAAAAAAAAAAAAAAATAAGAGAGAAATCAATCAAGCCAAGTCTATCTCTTTGCCATATCCTCTTCATAATGCAACGCTTACTCAAACTGTACATTATTCAATAATCTGGCTACCGTAGTAAAAATGTTCAGTTGTCATACGTTTTCCTTCAGAAATCTAGTGACTCGAAAGAATCCATCACCTCTCGTTATGCAGTCACAAACATACTATAAGTACGTACATACATACATACATACATACATACATTCATTCATTCATTCGTGCATACGTACGTGTGTATGTATGTTGGTATGTATGTATGCATGCATACAGTCAGATGATGACTTAACTGGCCGAAACTTCGATGTCCCTATCAATAATATTCTTACTCTTTTTTTTAGTCTTTTTACTTGTTTCAGTCATTTGACTGCGGCCATGCTGGAGCACCATCTTTAGTCGAGCAAATCGACCCCAGGACTTATTCTTTGGAAGCCTAGTACTTATTCTATCGGTCTCTTTGGCCGAACCGCTAAATTACGGAGACGCAAACACACCACCATCAGTTGCAAGCGATGCTGGAGAGACAAACACAGACACACAAACATATACACACACATGCATATATATATATATATATATATATATATATATATACATATATACGACGGGCTTCTTTCAGTTTCCGTCTACCAAATCCACGCACAAGGCTTTGGTCGGCCCGAGGCTATAGTAGAAGACACTTGCCCAAGGTGCCACGCAGTGGGAATGAACCCGGAACCATGTAGTTCGTAAGCAAGCTACTTACCACGCAGCCACCTGGAACGCAGTAATGACAAGTAAAAACAAAAACAAAAAACGACGAAACATTAATGTCTATCACTGCTGTAACGGGACTAGATGCAAGTTAACTCACTTGTCTATGACTTCCAGGTGTTTTAACACCAGGCGAATTAATGAGGATATATTATCTTCCGCCTATAATCGCTTCTTGCTTACGAAATGACAAAACACATATCTTGTTTATGGGTGTTCTCTATTGCTAATATCCCCCGGGATGCTTCTCATTCATGTTTGAATATATATCTATAATACATTAAAAGTCAGTTTGAATCTTACTTACAATGTTACCCAATCAAACTGGTGCATAATGGGAAAATGTTCCGAATATAATTTCATCCTGAAAGGGAAAAAAACTTTTCGATTAGACAGTGATTTGACAACGAAAAAATACGATTTGTTTTTTACAGTAAATATTTCTGTTTTCGTTTTTGTGAACGTGATTTCAAAACTGTAAGCTGCTTGTATAGTAAGTATTTATATTTTAGCTTTCTTTAAACAGACAATATTTTAGTGGTTTTTTTTTAAATTAGTTTCAAGTAAATATCATTACAAACATTTTTTTGGCATATTTAAAAATACTTTAAAGTGAAAATGACTTAAGAATATGGTAAATATTTTGCAAAAGACTTGTTCGTAACCTAGGTGTGAAATAGTTTTTTTTCCCCCATAAGTTTTTCGAGTGCATTCAACGTATTTCATCTCCAAAATTTGGCTGCTATTTCTAGCACGCCCTGCTACCACGTAACAGCTGTTTGCGATAAAGGACCCAAAATACCTGCTACGTAGTAGCAGGGCGTGCAAGAAATAGCAGCCAAATCTTTCCTTTTCTGGGGAAAGGAGCCGTTTACGCGTGATTTCGATGTCACATTCGTTGAAAGCAGGCAAAATAGCATGGAAAAGAAAAGATCTGCGAAACAAAACTCTGTTGTTGTGAAACTCTGAGTTTCTCGTTCTATATTTAAGAAATGAGGAATTATGCACATTATTTACATTATATATATTATATACATTAT
>NC_068983.1:160275156-160279392 GCF_001194135.2 Octopus bimaculoides
TATATATATATATATATATATATATATATTTAGTGTGTAAAGTTTGAGTTAGAAACCGCAGCTTTCTACTTTTTCTAGCCAAAGGGTTTTTAACTCAATATTTACATGCTTTTATTTATACCGTTATCTGCTTCGAGATTCACGGTTCCTCCAAAAATTTATATCCATATAAAACGATCATATACACACATACATACATATATACGCACGCGCATGCATACACACATATATCTATATACACACACACACATGTACATATACATATATATGTGTGTGTGTACATATAGGCATGATAGGCATGTATGTATAAATGTATGTCCACACAAAGTCAAAATGCATTTATATATTTCATTTTGTTTTACGTTACATTTAAATTTTAATCGAATTTTTTTCCATCACATTTAGATTTGCTTCGATCTGTTTTCAAAGTCTGAAACGTGCAGTACTGACTGAATATATAATGATTTGTAATAGAAAAATTAAAATGCTCTCGATTAACAATGTTCGCATAAATTGAATAGTATTAGTTGTAAAAGATAATTCTCTATTTAGCTATTGCTGTTTTCCTGAAATGCAAGCATATTGCCCGATTTGCTAACAATTCTGCCAGCTCACTCTCCTATTGACTAATTAATGAGGATTTTAGAAACTAACAGTTCTGAGATTAAGTGTTTCATCAGGGTTTGAAGAAAGCAACGAGATTCTTTTATTTAGCTTCATAATCTTCAGTGATGTCGGCGCACACCTAAGGGATTCGAAATGTCTGTTGGTGATCTAATAGTTTGTATTTCTTTTCCTATTTGATTAAGGCCCAAACTATTTATCCTTATTGATTCAATTCACTAAGCTGTAGAAATTTACAAAGTCAAGTACAAGTCTTCACAGTAAACACCAAGAGTATTGAATTTTTTTTTTAGCCCTAGGGATCATATGGTTGGTTATGTGATCTTCATGTTATATAAGTAGCCGCGGTCACAACATTCTCTCGGAAAGAGAAGCCTGTTCGTTGCAAGATTCAAGATCTGTAATTTTCAGAATAAGAGACCATTTGATTACATTGTTTGGTACTTTATTTTATCGACCCTGAAAGGATGAAATGCGAAGTCGACTTCAGCCGAATTAGAACTAAGAATGTAAGGACGGAAGAAACGCTAAGCATATTGCCCGATGTGCTGACGATTCTGCCAGCACACTATCCTATTGATTCTGAGATTAAGTGTTTCATCTGGTTTGAAGAAAGTAGCAAGATTCTTTTATTTAACATCATAATCTTCAGTGATGTCGGCGCACACGTAAGAAAAACGGATAGTGGGAAGAATTAAAAATGAGATCCTTAAATAAGGAAAAACATTCACTGTGCCTCTCTTCCCCTTAAAAGCCACTGAGATATATACTATTATAAGGCGCAATTATATTTATTGATTGTTATGTATTCTCACTAAACCCAATCCGCAGTTACCTTTTGATATCCAATTGGGATTAATTCACTTTTCGTGCGTTTCCAATTCACTTGAGTAAAACTTCAACGATACGCCTGTCTACTTACTCTCCTGCATAACTAATATCAAGTTTCGTATTTTTGCAGGAAACACTTGTTTTCATAATATACTTTAAGTCCCTATTCATATTGAATTTTCCAAGGAATTGTTGAAGTACTGAATAAGGCAGTGAACAAAGAATGATGGTAAACTTTACTGAGAATAAGATTTGATTACTCAGATTTGCTGATAACCAAGTGTATTGGATAGCCAAGTGTATTGGAAAATCTGAAAGTCTACCTGCTCACTTGAAAATAGTATATATGATTTCAGGACATCAACAACTTAACTATATACAGCTATAAGGCATCTGAGACATCCACTGAATAATCTGTAAATTAGAATTAAGATTACTAAATTTGATTGACGTAAAATACAGGCGAATAACATTAATAACCAGGAGGTTTTTGCATGTTGAATTTAATTGCAAATACATCAATAATAGAAACAAGAAGTTTGGAATTTTCGAATTGCTATTTTATATTCCTAGTTTTAGCAAATACAGTTGGTAGTAATAATATAATAAACCCATTTGGCTGTTAATCTAAATATTGATTTCTTATTATGGTTGAAGGCCAATCCTAACTGAGAAAGATTATCGACTCATTCGATTTATTACATTATTGATGCATATTTTATCGTCCTTTGCGAATATGAAACGTAAAGCTGATTCCTGTGAGATTAGAACTCAAAATCTGAAGGGCTGATGCTAATTACCGAAATGAATTCACTCCAATATTCTATTGTCTTGGCTCTTCGTTAGTGCATAGTTCTTCCAGTCATTCCAAACACTTAATATTGACGTATGCACAAGCATGGGTATTAATATATTTCAGGCTTCCTTAAGACTGCTCGTCCAAAGAAAAAGATTTATATAATTGTGTTCCATACAGAAAGAAATATAATTATCTGAAAATAAAAGTTTTCCCATTATGAATGGTGTTGCTAGTTTACCTAATCAGGTTCTGAAATAGATACAGTGTTAGGGTTAATAGGCATTACTTTAAGTTCCAAGGGAATAATTAATAATTTATTTCTTTGCTTTTGCAGAACATCACAGCGTGTGCCAGTCTATATTTTACGTATACGCATACACACTCGGGCCTATACATACACGCATATGTGTGTGTGAATGTGTGTGTGTGCATGTGTGTGAATGTGTGTATGTTTGTATATGTGTGTTTGTTTGTGTTTTGTGTGTATGCACGTATGTATCTGTGTAACAATATATATATATGTATATATATATATATATTTACATACGTACACGCTTATACATATATGTGTATATGCATATAGATACATGCACACACACAGATAGATAGATAGACATGTGTGTACATATATTTATGCATGTATATATATATATATATACATAGACACACACAAACACACGCATACACACATATGTCGAAAGTCAATTTGTAATTCTTTCAAATGTTACTCACTTTTATACATTAAATACACACGTGATATGTCTACAATATATGGTAAAAAGGATGTGACCACAATGCTCTAGATAGTCGGTTTTCGTTAGTCAATGGTCGAATACTTGGTAATTCAAGCGTATAGCTAGTTGGATTATTATGTTGTAATTTTACACAATTCAGGTCTAAGGCAAAAATTAACTACTTCATGACGCTCGTTTGATTTCATTTTATGGCCATGGATTTGAGTCAATTAGTCTCAGATTAATTTTAAGAGAAAACTCCCCTGATGGTGGCAGTTAGATAGTATCTCTGACAATCGTATACATGATATCATTGGTTGATTTAGCACCAGGAACTATTCAGTTGGACTAAACCTGCAGTTAAGTGATCCATTGAAATATAGAGAGGGTTTATTGAGCTGTTTCATATTACTTGGAGTGGAATAGCTTTCAGATCTTTGACCCTTGAGTTTCCAGACAAATCCATGTTCCAATTTCTCTCTCCCGTCTCTCTCTCTCTCTCTCTCTCTCTCTCTCTCTCTCTCTCTCTCTCTCTCTCTCTCTCTCTCTCTCTCTCTCTCTCTCTCTCTCTCTCTCTCTCTCTCTCTCTCTCGCTCGCTCTCGTCCTCTCTTTCTACATACTTCAAAATGTGAAAGCATAGAAAATAAAAGCTATGTAACCATAATCTTAGACCTCTGCCAGGGGTGTTGCCAGCCCACTTATGCGCACCTTTCTTTCATTGGACACTAAACACCGCTTGCGAAGACCTGTTGGGGCAAGTGAAATCGAAATCGTGAAGGCACCTGTACCAGTGGAGCGCTAAGAGCACCGTCCGAGCATGATCATTGCCAGAGCAGCTATCTGGCTCCGTGCCAGTGGCACGTAAATAGCACCATTTGAGTGTGATCATTACCAGCGTCGCTTTACTGGCACATGAAAAACATTCGAGTGTGGTCGTTGCCAGTGCCGCCAGACTGGCTCCTGTGCAGGTGGCACGTAAAATACACCATTTTGAGCGTAGCCGTTGCTAGTACCGCCTGACTGCCCTTCGTGTCGGTGCCACGTAAAAGCACCCACTACACTCTCGGAGTGGCTGGCGTTAGGAAGGGCATCCAGCTGTAGACATTCTGCCAAATCAGATTGGAGCCTGGTGTAGCCATCTGGTTTGCCAGTCCTCAGTCAAATCGTCCAACCCATGCTAGCATGGAAGGCGGACGTTAAACGATGATGATGATGATGATGAGGATATATATATATATATATATATA
>NC_068983.1:160279932-160283612 GCF_001194135.2 Octopus bimaculoides
GTGTGTGTGTGTGTGTGTGCGTGTGTGTGTGTGTGTGTGTGTGTGTTGTATCTGTGTCTGTGTTTGTCCACCCGCACTGCTTGGCGAATGGTGGTGGTGTGTTTATGTCCCTCTAACTTAGCAGTTCAGCAAAAGTGACAAATAGAATAAGTACTAAGCTTCAAAAACTAATAAGTCCTAAAGTCGATTTGTTTGACGAAAATCCTTCGAGACTGTGCCCCAGCATGACTACAGTCAAATAACTGAAACAAGTAAAAGTTAAAAGAAGGTGACAAACGATGAAACATGATCAATCCAGATATGAAGGCTGCCTATGGAATGGTCTCTTCTACTACGCTTAAAATGCTAAAAAAAATAACAAAGATCTGCACTGAAAATTATGGTAACTGCTTGATGGGTGGCAAAAAAATTATTTTCTTTCATTTTCTGGAAAATAGCTTTACTATGACTAGTAAGCGGTACAGTGATACCTTTAAAGAGTTTAGCAAAGCAATAAGAAGAGACTGGACAAGAAACCAATCAACATTTACTATAACAATGTACAACTACACACATGTCTTTTGCAATGAACTAGGCAGTCAACAACAAATTAGTTTAGTCATTGGCTCTCCAGCCACCACACAGCCCAGAATGATACCTTCCAGCTTCCACTTGTTTAGTCCAATAAAGGGCACAAAACAGGCACCTATTAAACAAGAGGACTAAGATTATAAGATATCACTGATACAAAAATAAACCCATCTTTAAAATAATGACATTAACTCTACACAAACACATTCATAATTATTTGACACCGACAAGAATCAAGCCACAAACAACTGGCTCAGATTAAATACACAGCTCAATGCATTTGCATAGACTGCAACAACACCAAGCCTTGGTTAAATACACTGACACACGCACACACACACACACACACACACACACACACACACACACAAATGAATATTTTGATCTATATGTATAAATCCACAAGTTTGTAGGTGCATGAAACTCAAGTCACAAGTTGCATATTCAGTTTCATTAAACTATATGTATGTGTGCATATGTGTGCACGCATGCCCATTTACACACACACACACACACACACACACACTTCTGTACGTATTTGCTGTATACTCGTTTTATGTTGGTACAGATTTTTTCAAATGTATAACTATGATTATTTATATATGCATCTGTGAATGTTTGATATATTTTTCCATTGATTTTGGAGGTACCCATTCTCACTTCATAGATCCAAATAATTCATGATCCAAATAATTCATTTATATTTACTTTTCTAACTTATTTTTCATACATACATAAATGCTCACTATGTTAAAAATTCAGTTTGGTTTTCAAGCTCTTCTCTTATACGGCTTAGATTATTGTAGAAGCTATAGCATTTGTAACTATGGTAATATATAATGATATTGCATTATTTATTCTTCTTTTTGCATGTTCTTAGTGTGTCTGTCCCTTCTGTATCTGGATTCCATTGCATTTTGCATGCATGCATGTCTATTTTGATGTAATACACTTATGTCTGAATCTCCAAGACTTTGAAAGTTAAATTTATTTACATCTCAGTTTTGTAAGATATGGTTAAAAGTATGAAAGAAATTTTGCAATTCTGTTTATTTTTCATTTATAGATAAACATTAGCAAGCCAGAAAAAGAGAAACGTGAGAAGTATTTTCAATTCTATGAATTATTCATTTCAATAACATTTTATTTTTACGATACATCACATTGCTATAACACAAATAAGTCTTTCAAGGGTATGATACACATTCAATACATTCTGATTCTAGGAATAGGGGTAGAAGTTTTTCAGAGTTATTTATTAATACAAAGCTATTTTATCACATGTGTGACATAATGCCAATGGATGTTTCCTTTGCCAATCTATATAATATTATCTTTAACTGAAATGCTAGAAATTAGCAGTAGGTTTAAAATAATTGTATTTATTGATAGACCTGGTTGTAATACAGTCAGCAGCTTTAATGATATCAGTCAGTTATTTCATTTGTTCACACCATTTATGACAAGTTTGATGGATAGTAATAAATGAATTTAAATTTCAAAATAAGAAACCACAAATAAGACAAATTTATAGATCTCTTACATACTTAAAAACTAAAATTAATTTCAAAATTTAATGTAACAAGATTATTTCATATATCCTTTAAATTACAACCCAGCAACTCCTTTTAATTACTAATGTAATTGTTGTTTTATACATTTGTTTTCTTATTTCTGTATTATTCTTCTAATTTCACCTTTCCATTCTGCTCTCCATTTTTCTCTTGATGCTTTTCATGAGACCATATATGAGGTGAATGGCAGAGATATGAGAAAAGTGCTGAAGAAAAGGAGGAAGTTTAGAGAGAAAAATATTGAAAAAAGTTGAAACTTTAGAGAGATAAGGTGTGTATTGGGGTGAGAAAGAATGTGAAAGTGCAAAAAGCTGAAATAGAATGAAAATAAATTAAAATAAATAGTAAAGTGAAGAGAAATTAGAAAATATCATGAAACACAAGAGAGTGTGAAACAATGGTTTATATATTTCTTCAATCCTTAAATCATAGATTAAAATAATTTTCTCCCTAACTTTCTGACACACATTGCTTCCAACAATTCTTAACAGTCAGCTTGTTTTTGCATTTTTTATGATAGTCCATTGTGTGTGTGTGTGTGTGTGTGAGAGAGAGAGAGAAAGAGAGAGAGAGAGAAATAGAAAGAGAGAGAGAACTGTCTGAATTTTGTTTTCTGTTATTTAGTTTCATTATAGAATAACAATAAAATGAAATGAAATAACAGAAATTTAGAAATAAAGAAAACAGTTCAGTACTTTATTTTTAGATCATTTGTATTTTTTTTTCTCTCCAATTAAGATCAAAATGAATAAAACCAATTAGTTTTGTAGCAAAATTTCGAAAATACATCGTAAGATTGGTCATAAAGCTTAATTAAAAGAACATGGAAGCTGCTAGCTTGTGGAGCCATTTCTCAATCATTAACTCAGAATAACAGTATTTAATCTGACGAACAAATTACTACTATGGAAGAATATTGTATTTAGAGGGAACTCAGACACAATTAGAAACTATAGTCTCTGACAGTAATTTTACATTTGTTTTTATTTATTAATGTTGATGGTGGTATGACTTGGGGCAAGAAATAATGTATATTTCAACCTTGTCTCTATTTAAAATAGGTAGTTTTTGAGATATGGAATGTGATTCTATTTTCTGTGTTTAATCAACTATTGGATAGGATTCATCTGTGAATAAATGTCTATTGAATTTATGGTGTGTGATTTTTTTTTTTTTTTTTTTTTTTTTTTTTTTTTTTTTTTTTTTTTTTTGCCATTTCATTTTTTTTTTCCTTGACACTTCAAGCATCAAGATCATAATGATGTTAGTAATGCAATATTAACAAAAAGAGTAATGAAATCAGTGATATTCGGTTGCTCCCCCCCCCGCCAACCTTACATAGCTTCTAACAATATTTGTGAAAGACAAACATAATTAAAAAAACACATGATTAGAGAGAGAGAGTTAACTGAATACTTATACACATAGGTATGCACATACAAACATAAGTACATACAGACATACATCATTTTTTCTATATACATATATATCATTGTTTATTCAATTGTAGTATGTAATATATATACATTTATATAT
>NC_068983.1:160283975-160292972 GCF_001194135.2 Octopus bimaculoides
GACACACACACACACACATATACCGGGTGTTCAAAAATTAAACAGATTAAGCGTTGAATAAAGGAAATGTTTCTTAAAGTGCTACTGGATGTTTGAAAATACAGTCAAAGTGCAAAGACAGCTTAGGGAGGAGTTTCAAACAGATTCATTTATGCAACTTACCATCACTTGAATTAGAGTTTGAAGCAGATGGAACTGTTCAGAAGGTTCACAAGGAACATCCCAAAAGACCATGGATATCGACGAGCCTCACTAAACAAGGAAGGCTATTAGAAACATATTGTTAGAGTTCAAAAGAATATGTGTGGCAAGTGAGTCTCATGAGATAGAAACTTCAGAATCAAGCATCTACTGCATTTGGATGCATTGTCATTGGAAATATTACATTCTAAGTCTAGTCAATGTTCTCATTGTAGATGAACCAAATAATGGAGTTTTGTGAGTGGTGCTTGGCAAGATGTGAAGATGCACACCTTCCAAGAAAGATTGTTTGGTGTGATGAGACTATATTTAAACCTTTAGTGTTCAGATTAATCTGTCATGTGTAATACTTATTTGTTCACATTATTTTGAATTATTCAGGTTCAAGAGGGGTGTCCACAATATCTGTTCGTAACTTTGTTAATTTTTTACCTAGATTTGAAATTTTGTCAGTGGGTGCTTATATACTAGTGGTTTATAGTTATGTAATATTGGCTGATCTTTCTGATTAAATTTAACTTTTATGGGTATGTAAATTTAATGAACAGGTGTAAAAGCAATAACATTATGGATAAACACTAAAATTAAAATTCTTAATGCATCTTACCTGTTTGATTTGTTACTAAAATTATCCTAGATGTCAACTGCTAACAATTTTGCCACTTTTCAAGATGAGGTACATTAATTTTAATTAAAATACAGGTATAATCGGTACAAGATTTATTCTTTCTCCATATTTCATTCAAACATTTTCATTGAAAATAAAGTACAAAATCTATTTCACTAGTCAATATATCATTGGCTATACACTCTTATACAATTTCATGAATACATTTACATAACAGAATGCATCTAATAAACAAAGTTCATTAACAGATGAAACAAAGGTGAATACAGGTATGTAATATACTGAAAATCAATATGTATTTCTCACTTTCACATATTATTTGTAATAAAATGAAAGGAATACATGATAGTATTACTATCAAACAACAAAATATAGTTATGCTATATTTCTATCATGGAACTGTTCAAAGCACCCTTTACAAAAGGGTGCAAAAGAGACACTTATATGAGGTCTTGACCTGATATCTTTTTGTAGTTTTTTTTCTTTTTTGCAGTGAACACAGTCTGCAAACATTGTTCCTTCCATTTATTTTTTCCGCTTTATGGACGTCAACATTTTCTCTGTTGACACCCACCTCAGTTAATTTTGCTTTTCTCCCAGTTCTGTGCTTTCTGGAGAAAAGTCCTCATGTAACTGAGATGTGATGTTGAACCCAGGTAAAAAAAAAGTCACAGATACAAAAGCCATAGGAAAAAAACGTCACAGAAAAAAGTCACAGGAAAAAAGCCACATGCAATGTCATCATATATAAATAGTGTTGTTAATATGTACAAGTCATGTATTGCCAGTTAATAACTGATTTAGAATATTTTCTGTTTATTACTTTAATTGTTTATGATACTTCAATAAATTGTGACTGACTTGAATATTTTTGATTGATTACCTGACTTTTTTTCCCAGACAAAACTGTGGCTTTCTCTGTGACTTTACTACCAGCCACCAGAAGTTAATTGTGACTTTTTTTTCTAGGCGAAATTGTGACTTTTTTCCTGTGACTTTATTACCGGCCACAGCGAAGTCAACCCAAAATTTCAAATGGTTGTAGTCCTATGGTGGCAGAAGTAGCTTGTGGCTTTTTACATAAACAATATATGAATTAACTATAGTTAGACATAATGCTAGAGATATATGGATCATATACCTTATATCAGGACTCCAGTAGTTCCATAGTTAAGGAAGCTGCTTGATACCAAACATAATATTTATAGTAAAAAAAGCTCGCATTTGCACAGTATCAGTTAGCTGCCATAGTGGATTGGGCCTTCCATGAAAAGAAATTATGCATTGAGCATATTTATTTGTTTCTTCCATGACAGTTTCAAAAAAATTTGTGATAAAAAGAAAATAAATGGTCCAATGGTTGAGCATTGGGAGGTAGACTGTGTTGCTGACTAATCTTTTCTGTGAAATGGGGAATTGTGGTTGATGTAGCAATCTTCAACCATGCTGCCATAATGTTTTCAATATCATTTCATCACTTTCATTTTTTTTTTTATCACTTTCATTATCAAACTTTTCCTTGTCTGATGAAGATTCATAAATATCAATATCAGATTTGTCCAAAAACAAATCACTGTTGTTTTCATTTATATTTTGTACATCATCAAGAGTAAAACCTTCAAAGTTGGAATTGTTACTTGCTGGTGCCATATCATTAAAAGCTAAGATATACACTTCTCTTCAAACGTTGAAAAGAACCAAGAAGTCTCAAAAATTTCATGGTATTTTTACTTGAATAAAGGTGGAAAAGGCTTTATCTTGCATTATCTCAAAGCTACAAGAATTCAATAACATGGTTTGTATATATCTTTTAGCAATTTCATTGAAGAATCAGATACGGCCAGTTTCAAAAAAATAAAGGGAAATTATTTTCAGCCAGTTTTGGCCGATCTGAATACTAAAGGGTTAAATTAAATAGCTCAATTAATTGCCATAATCGCATCATTGATGATCCAAAAATCAGCCTAATATGAAGGAACATCATCTTAGTTTACCAAGAATTACAGTAACATGTGACTTGTCATCAAAAGGATTAAATGGACTGTTCTTTTTTGACAGCACTGTGATTAGTCCCATTTACTTGAATTTGCTGCAGCAATCTATTATGCCAAGCATTCAAGACGATTTGAAGATATAGAAATTTATTTTCTGTAAGATGTGGCACTACATAGAAATGTAAAGGTCTACCTTGATGAGATTTTGCCAAACAAGTGGACTGGACAGAGAGGTTCAGTAGAATACTCTCTATATTCATCAGAGTTCATGCCAATTTTTTCAAGGAGATACTTAAAAGAAAATATTTATAGTAGAAAACTGGCAACAGATAATGAATCAGAGGCAGCCATTAAATGAGGATGTGCATAAATATAAGTGAAATATTTCTTGTTGTTTGCAATTCCATTGCTTCATGTTATCAGTAGTCCCAGACCAGAGCGATCATCAGTTTGAAAACAGGAATTCATAAACAATTGAATTCTGCCTGTAGAATCTATTATATTTTAAGAAGGAATTGTATTTTGATAAACACTGATTTTGTAGTCATTCAATGTTTATTTACATTTTTGGGAGATACCCTCTCACTCTTTACATGTGATTGGTAAGCAAGCTTCTTCACCACATACCACACACACACACACACACACACACACACACACAAACACACACACACACATCAATATGCGTGTGCATGTGTGTACTTATATTTTGTACAATTTTCACAGGAAACAATGACATGTACAGAAACAAACTGATTTAATTTTTTCCTCTTTTATAATTTCATTCACATTAGGATGGCTTATAGGAATACTAATTCAACACCAGAACTTGTCTGGTATTTTATTTTATCATCCCCAGCCAGGATGAAAGGCTGAGTTGGCCTCAACAGTATCTTAAAGCAGAATGTAATTAAATACCACAAGCATTTTGTCAAATACTCTAACAATTCTACCAATCTGTTCTTCATTTCAAGACTTGTTTGGTGTAAATAGAAGAAAAGGCAATATATTCAATATATTGTATGCTAGCATAGGTTAAACAGTTACATATTGTTTAGATATTCTTTTACAGCTGGATTTTCTTCCTGCTGTTAACCTATTCCTGTTACTTTGCCAGTAATGGATTTTTCATTCAAATCATCTTTGAAAGAGCTGAGACAACTGGAATGAAAACTTCTTTATTTGAAAAACGGTTATAGCAGAAAAGGCATTCAACTGTAAACTGATCCTTCAACCATATGTGTTTGTCTTTGCCTGACTTATGCAAGCATGAAAAAATATCCTTAATGTTGTTGCTGTCATTGTCGTTATATTTGTTATGTAGATGCAGACATCCACTACAAGACCCAGTCTGTGTTGCAATGTGGTTGTGTGGTTTGCATGCTTCAATGTTCTTGAGAGTTGTGCCAGCAGAACTCAGGGCATTCTATTTCGAACAGCTCAAAAAACAGAGGCCAGACTAAAATGGACCACCAATCCCCAGATGTAAAAAAAAGGGGTTTGCATAGGCCTAACATCCCTATCCAGAAAAAAGGCTAAGTTACAGAAGCAGTGATGACAGTTCAAAACCATCAGAATCTGAAAGAGAACAGCCCAGAGTCAAGAACAGTGAAGAAAAGTCATCGATGGCCTATGTTCCATAAGGAGTGCATGGCTCAAGTCAGTTGGATATAGGCATAGCTGAGTGTTAAAGAAATACTTCACTGTCATGAGGTCTCGGGTTTTATTTTACTGCACAGCATCTTCAGTGAGTATTCATGACCAAAGTCTCCAGTCAACTCAAACTTTGTGAGTGAAACTAGACAGATGGGAACCATTATACCTGCAATTCAATGGTGCAGTCTTATCATTCAGTGTCCTATGATTCAACTTTGGAATTACTCAAAGAGTACATGTGTCTGTGGAATACTTAGTCATTTATATACTAACTCAATAAATCTGGCATCCAGTTGATTGATTATATATAAGATATATATAAGAATTTAGAATTCTGAGTTTTATCTCATTTTTAATTGTTCGTAAGGGTATCAATAGCAGAAACATAGCTTAATGAACAAACAGTGTGGATTGAACCACTATCTGAAAGTTCTCTTGCTAGAGCAAAAATTATCGATGGTCAGAGTAAGAACAATACTGTCATCAATCATCATTACAATTTTAATTGTTGTCATCTATTGTTATTACTTTATACATTAATGATTGCATAATATACATATAACTTGAAAACAGCATTAAAATAATAATAAAAAGAATAATTTATTTAACTAAAATAAAACAGAATAAATATGAGGTAGCCATATATTGTCTCAATATTCTTTAGTTGGGTAGTCTAATAAATCATATTAATCTTCATCAAAGCTGAAAATGATAACAGAAAGAGCATATACCTTTAACTTCTGTAAACTTGCAAATTTAAATATTTCTCCAAACTAATGTATCTGATGACTTTCTAAGTAGTTGATATCTGATTTGGTAACATGAATTTTGAAAGGTTATATCATGTCATTCTGTTGGTCAAAGTTGAAATTTATTTTGACAGGTTCACCTATCTTCAATCATATATTTATCTTCTTTCCAGAAATTAAAAAAATATAATGATAATAGAAAATATATTTGCTCACTAGAGCTTTTCGGTTTTTTTTTTTATTTTTAATTTATTTCTTAAATAGCTTGTGTTACCAAAATATAATCAATGGAACTGAAATCTTAGATTAAATCATCTCTCAGACAAGTGAAATGTAGCTAGAGTGAGCTATCTGTATGTATCCATCTACCAAATTAAAATGAAGAAATTG
The DNA here is from genome assembly GCF_001194135.2 of Octopus bimaculoides. Lineage (NCBI taxonomy): Eukaryota > Metazoa > Mollusca > Cephalopoda > Octopoda > Octopodidae > Octopus > Octopus bimaculoides. The sequence continues at coordinate 160,289,594 of NC_068983.1, forward strand.
TATTTAAATAGCATTTAGATATCTAGAAGTTCCTTTCTCATTGTTTAAAAATGTTAACTTTGTTATTTATGTAAATTTGAAAAGTAGATAAAAAGAAAACAGTGAACAAGACTTGAAAGTCAGGGGAGAGTTTAGTTGAGTACATCAACACCAGTGTGTAACTGGTACTTATTTCACTGACCCCAAAAGAATGAAAGGCAAAGTCAACTTCAGTGGAATTTGAACTCAGACAGACGACATGTCACTAAGCATTTTGTCTGGCATGCTAATGATTCTGCCAGCACAACGTCTTAGATACAGCTAATAATGTCGTCAATTTTAGTAGCTCTGAAGGTGATGAGCTGGTAGAAACATTAGCATGCCGGGAGAAATGCTTAGCGGTATTTCATCCATCTTTACATTCTGAGTTCAAATTCTGCTGAGGTCAACTTTGCCTTTCATCCTTTTGAGGTCGATAAATTAAGTACCAGTTGTATACTGAGGGTCAATCTAATCGACTGGCTCCCACCCTGCCAAAATTTCGGGCCTTGTACCTAGAGTAGAAAAGAATCTTAGTATTTCTGTATAGCATAAATGTTAGTATATTTTTCTAACAGGATGAAATGAAAAATTTCTGTAGGGTGATGATACTTAAGTCATAGAAAATGAAGAAAGTACCATACTAGGAAAGTAAACCTTTTATGAAACAATCTGCTTCCATTTCCAACCTTATTTATGTCATAAAATGTCCTCAGTTAAGTCACTTTACTCTTCTAAAAACTGAAATTGATTGTTGTTCAAGAAAACTTCAATATGATGTACTTTAGAATCTTTGTTAGAATATGTGATTCTTAAAAAATTAAATTCTGTTTATTTACGTATTTAAAAATAATAATAATATTAGACACAGGTGTGGCTGTGTGGTCAGAAGCTTGCTTACCAACCACATGGTTCTGGGTTCAGTCCCACTGCATGGCACCTTGGGTAAGTATCTTCTACTATAGCCTCAGGCTGACCAAAGTTTTATGAGTGGATTTGGTAGATGGAAACTGAAAGAAGCCTGTCATATATGTGTGTGAGTGTGTGTGTGTATGCTTGTGTGTCTGTGTTTGTCCCCCACCATTGCTTGACAACCAATGCTGGTGTGTTTACATCCCTATAACTTAGCAGTTCAGCAAAAGAGACCAATAGAATAAGTACTCGGCTTGCAAAGAATAAGTTCTGGGTGCGATTTGTTTGACTAAAGGCAGTGCTCCAGCTTGGCCACAGTCAAATGATTGAAACAAATAAAAGAGTAAAAAAAAGACTTATCTTTTACTTGTTTCAGTCATTAGCCTGTGGCGACCACAGTACTTATTTTTCACTCTTAAAGCCTGGTACTTATTTGATTGGTCTCTTTTGCCAAACCACTAAGTTACAGGAACATAGACACACCAACACCAGTTGTCAAACAGTGGTGGGAGACAAACACAGACACAAAGACACGCGCTCACATGGATATACATATACATATATACAACAGGCTTCTTTCAGTTTCCATCTATCAAATCCACTCAGAAGGCTTTGGTCAGCCTGAGGCTATAGTAGAAGACACTTGCCCAAGGTGCCACACAGTGGGACTGATCCTGGAACCATGTAGTTGGGAAGCAAGCTTCTTACCATTCAGTCACACATTTTGACTTAACACATGGTTCTTACCGCACAGCCATGACAAAAAGTAAATTGCTGCTTTAAAATGTAAGACTATTTTTATCAGTAATTATGCATGGCACCACTCATGATACAAGCCATTTCATATATGTCAATCATATTAGTTGAATCAATAATGACATATCCTCATTTACTAAGGCCTCTCTCAAAGCACTCTTCACATTAGTAAAAATTCTCATCATACACTGTATGGTGTAATGTGTGATTTACTTCAGTCACTTCTTCTCAAAGGATAGCAACATTCTGAATGAGAAAGTATATGATCTATCAATACTACATCTCAGAACCAAAACATGTGGTCATAGTCTACATTAATCCCAAACTGTCTTTCATAGTATATACAAATATGATTGCATAAGCATATTTGATTATAGTATTAGTATAACTAAGCAGTTTGTTTCACTACTGTCTATTTCTAAATCTGAACACTTGAACACACAACTACTGCGTGAATTTCCTGAAACCAATGAGAAAAGGTCATATAAAAGAAAATATCAGGGACAATTTTTGCTTTTTGTGAATCAATCAATATTTAATTTATTTCGTGCCAGCATAGCAAAAAGTATCAGTTGCATAACTTCTCATATTGAAATATTTTCACCCATATCTGACTTGGTCTATTTCTTTCAAAGCAGATTAATTTATATATGTCTTAGACTGGAGAATGGCCAGTGACCACTGAACTTTCTAAACCTTTTGAGACTAGAGGGAATGTAAGAAAAAAGAAATAGTTACAACAAGCTATCAAACCAGATTTCAGCTATACAGATCATCATCAACTCACCTTCTACAATAAGGTGTTCAACAACTTTTCACAGCTCACAGTAAATCTCTATTCTGCTACTGGAACGATTTTGAAATAAGCAAAATTTCCTTTAAAGAAATATATTCTGGCCATTTAGCAAGTATAGTTTACATGTTCTATCTATTAGAACTAACAGAGAATATTTGTTATATGTGATAAGATTGAATGATGCAAACTGGTTGAAAACTTATTATAATCTGTAAGTTGATAAGAAACTTGGAAGTGATATACAAAAGGAAACTTAGAACTGCATCAATTGGCTTCTCAGATAATTAAGCTTTGGTCAGGAAGAGACAAGCAATCACAAAGTGGAGATGCATAGATAGATATAAGCAAAGGAAACACGATGACAATGACGACGATGATGATGATGATGATGATGATGATGGAAACTAGAAGAATGAAGAGGAAGGAGAGCATAAAACTGATAAGGAAGAGGAGGATGTTGCAGAACATTTCTGATATTTTTTTATGTTACACTAAAGCCTCAAAATCAATACCAATGAAAAAGATCAAATCTTTATGGCCTGTTTCATTGATTTGGGAGGACGGTTTACAATTTCTTCAGAGGCAACGACAAGTAAAGCAGATGAAAAAATGGTCCGCTAGTAGAATTGAACTCAAGAAGTATAAATATATGTATCAGAGTATTAAACTCCATTTCCAGTGTGACTGATTCTATACAATGTTTTTATCTACCCTTCATTTCCCATTCATTCTATGCTGCTTGATATTGTTCATATTGCATTTTCGCCAGAAATTATGTGTATGTGTGTGTGTGTATGTATGTGTGTGTGTGTATGTATGTCTGTGTGTGTATCTGTGTATAGTTTTATATATATGTGTATGTCTGTGTGTATTTATACATACACACACATATATATA
>NC_068983.1:160293032-160294127 GCF_001194135.2 Octopus bimaculoides
TATGTATATATATATATATATATATCCATCTATCTCTCCTCATAATTTTTCCTCTCATCCCTTTCTGTCAAAGAGCATAGGCTCAAAATGTCGAATATTTTTCCACTTTTCCCGGGCATCAAGCTAATACACCTGCTTGTTGTTCCCTCAGTTGAATGTCTTTTGCCTTCTGCATTTTTGAGCTATATGGGTGTGTGTGGACATAAATATAATAGATGGATAGATAGATAGATAGATAGATAGATAGATAGTACCAAAGCAATTCTTCATATGTTACAATTTTTCATTGAGTTCCTTTTTTCTTTACCAGTTTTTTCCTTTCGCTCTTTTTCTAATCTTTCATCTCTTCTCTTTCTGATTAAGGACTAATATTCAAACCCCCAAAACACCTCTTTGTCTCCAAGTTTTAACCTAATACCAATAAACATTTATCTTGTCTCTTTTGTTATTTCCATCACATGTATATATGTCTGTGTAGTAGTAGTAGTAGTAGTAGTAGTAGTAGTAGTAGTAGTAGTAGTAGTAGTAGTAGTAGTATTGTAAGGGTAGCAATATAATGTATTCCTAATGCAACACTCAATGCAAACTTCTAGCTATGTACAAGAGGGTGCTGAAAAGTTCCTGGCTTTGGGTAAAAGAAAATACAGAAGGATCGATTATGATTTTATCTAACATGCTCCCCTCTCAGTTTTTGCAGTGGCCCTTCAGTTTTTCTAAGCCCTGTAAAAGAACTCAGAAGGTTGAGACACCAGCCAGACCTTTCATTCCTTAAAGCCAGGAACTGTGCGAATTTGCTTTTTGTCCATGTTGTATTCAAAAAGAAAAAGAGTAACATGATTAGATAGAGCAAAAAGCGGCCTTTAAAATGATTATAAAGTCAAAGTAATTTAACGAAAATACATCATTTAAAATCAAAATTAAAAATTCCGCAAGAACTTTCTTGACACTCTAATATATATATATATACTATCTTTATTATCTTTATTATTATCTTTATTGTATTATCTTTATCTTATGATATTTACTTTGTTTTATATTATACTCATTTATTGTGCTTTTAATTGTTAATTTTTCTATATGTGATAGTGGATTTTC
>NC_068983.1:160294535-160295808 GCF_001194135.2 Octopus bimaculoides
GAAGGGCATCCAGCTGTAGAAACTCTGCCAAATTAGATTGGAGCCTGGTGTTACCATCCGGTTTCACCAGTCCTCAGTCAAATCGTCCAACCCATGCTAGCATGGAAAGCGGACGTTAAACAATGATGATGATGATGATGATATATATATATATATATATATATATATATATATCTTCAATTCAAATAATAAAAGAACTCTAAAAATTTGTGAACTAAGTTTCTCATTAAAACTGAATTTAAAGTAATACCATATTGGTATTATTATTGTTCTCTTTAGTTTTGGGCTGCAGACCCAATTAGCCCAACACACAAGGTAGCTTAAAAGTCCAGATGGAGTGTGGCTTTTGAGCTAGTATTTTATAAGACCGGTAGTAATATTAACACATCAGGCAAAATGCTTAGCAGTATTTCATTCATCCTTTACAGTCTGAGTTCAAATTCTGCCAAAGTCAATTTTGATTTTCATCCTCTCAGAGTAGATAAAATAAGTAACAGTTCAACACTGGGGTTGATTTAATTGACTTACTCCGCTTCTGGAATTGCTGGCCTTGTGACAAAATTTGAAACCATTATATCTTAGATATTCTGCTGATGTCATCTTTGGTTTTCATCCTTCCATGTATCAGTGAAATAAGTACCAGCTGAGTACTGGGGTCAATGTAAATGGCTCGCCTCTCACCTCCATCCCGGTAAATTTCGGCCTTGCCCCTATAATAGAAAGGACTACTATTGTATTTCATACAGTATCTTATATAGAACTATCCTCTCATACATCTATAAACAGTTATTGATACTCTACTTTGTTCTGTTTGTTAAAGTCCATTTGTTGCTACTGGCCAATTACTGTAGGCTTTGGTTTTCATGTTTAATACTAACTTTCTGTATTTTCGTTCTTGTTGTTAGTGTTGTTGCTATTGTCATTATTATTACCATTCTTGGCACCATTGTCCTGCTCCTGTTCCTCCTCCTCTTCTTCTCATGATTATTATCATCATTATTAATATTATTATTATTTTCATCATCATCATCATCATCATCATCATCCTCATCATCATCCTCATCATCATCATCATCATCATCATCATCATCATCATCATCATCATCATCGTTATCATCATCATCACCATCATAATCATCATTATTATTATTATTTTATGTTTGACTTTTGCTTTACATTTGTACAAGTTGGCTCCAATTCTCACCCAGAGACCTCAAGAAACAACATTATTATTATTATTATTATTATTATTATTATTATTATTATTATTATT
>NC_068983.1:160296200-160316012 GCF_001194135.2 Octopus bimaculoides
GTCCTAATCTGGGTTTTATGTCTATTTCTTCTATCCACCTGTTCAGATCTTTAGGGATAGTTCTCAATGCACCAATTACAACTGGGATACATTTTACCCACACTTTCCATAGTCTCTGTAATTCAATAGCTAGGTCCTGGAACTTTGCTATTATTTTTATCATTATTATTATTATTATTATTATTATTAGTTTTATTTTTATAACGTGCTTTCACTTCACTACCGAGCGCAGCTCTGTGCGCCTTGGGTATTATTATTATTATTATTATTATTATTATTATTATTATTATTATTATTATTATTATTACTATTATCATTATTATTATTATTACTAATATTGTTGTTCATGTTGTTGTTGTTGTTGTTGTTGTTGTTGTTGTTATACAATTTCATTCTAGTATGCCTCATGGTATTATGAAAAATTGCCCTAGTATTTGACAGTTTCTTGTATCAGTGCTCCCCAGAAGGATAAAAAGACAAAAATATAATAAGCTGATAAAATAAAAATACCCTGGGCATTTTGTCAATCTCTTGAACAACACTGTTACTCTCTCTTTCTCTCTTTCTCTCTCTTACTCTTTTATTCCTGGCAGGTATCTTATTTGACCAAAATACAGTATACATTGCCTTTCATCATGACATTTTCATTCAATCAGATTTTCTCACTCGTTCTCTCTCTCTCTCTCACTTTCCCTGCCTCTGATATTCCACTACATTATATTACATGTCCCTCTGGCAAATAACAACTCCTACTGTAATAACCATTGTTTAGAGCGTTGTTGGAGTAGGTGGGGAACTGTAGTGGTAGTTATAATCCTGTTGAGTCTTTGATCACATTTCTGTACATTTTATTTTATTTTCCTTCTTTCCTTTCTTTCTTCTCTTCACTTATTCTTTCACATCATCTCTTCTTTTACATTCTTTCACATCATCTCTTCTTTTGCATTCTTTCTTTCCTCTTTATATTGTTCTACTAGAAGTTATATTTTTATTGTTGAGCAACAGTAATTCTAATCTTGTTCTTGTTGTTTAACTCCAAGTCAGTCTTGATCAAGCAAACCTTTAATCAAAGACATTCCATTTATGACCAGATTGTCTTTTCACAAACCAAGGGCTAATACATTGTTCCATAAACATGTCTTTAATCTTGTATTTTTTTACAGATGATAGGATGTGATATGAGGAAGATTTGGTTGTTATTTCTATCAGGTCATGACATTATGCAGATGTTTCCAGAATAACTCCACTCTAATTTATATATGTATATATATATATATATATATTCAGGAATATATAAATAATTATACATAAGCAAATTATAGTATATTTTATATTACTCTTTACTCTCTCTTTTACTCTTTTACCTGTTTCAGTCATTTGACTGTGGCCATGCTGGAGCACCACCTTTAGTCGAGCAAATCGACCCCAGGACTTATTATTTGGGAGCCTAGTACTTATTCTATTGGTTTCTTTTTGCTGAACTGCTAAGTTATAGGGATGTAAACACACCAGCATCGGTTGTCAAGTGATGGTGGGGGGGACAAACACAGGCACGCACATACATACATATATATATATATATATACATATATACGACGGGCTTCTTTCAGTTTCCGTCTACCAAATCCACTCACAAGGCTTTGGTCAGCCCGAGGCTATAGTAGAAGACACTTGCCGAAGGTGCCACGCAGTGGGACTGAACCCGGAACCATGTGGTTGGTAAGCAAGCTACTTACCACACAGCCACTCCTGCGCCTATAGAAACAAAGTCTCAAAAATTGTTAGACGTCATCTGTAATCAAAGAACAAAAACAACCATGAAAATAGAAGGAGAAATGTTTTAGGCTTTAGTTTTCATGATTCCCTTTATTGTATACAACTGGCTGTATGATTTTGTTGTTGTTTAGTTTCAGAGCAGCATTGAGGGAGCAAATCTATGATCAAAAGCATTCCAGCTAAGACAAGCATATATTTTTGTGGGTAGAGAAGTGTCTAAGGCTACATTATCTAATTTGTCTTTATATGATCTTTTAAGCTGATTACAGGAAGATATAGCTGCTTTTTCTAGAAGGTTAAACGACCATGCAGAGATTACTTTTTCGTGTGTCCTACTATATAATCAATAGAGGGGAAAACTCAAGATATAGTCCTTGTTGACCAGTAGAAACAAGATATAGTAATATAACAAAAAATTCGATCCAACTATAACAGTTATTACTTACTTTACAAAGCTTTATTTCTTGTATATCACTTTAGAGTTCAAGCAGAAAGCATAACAAGGAAACTGTTAAAATCTATAGAAACTTTAACCCACCTCCAGCTGTAATTAGAAATCTAGTCATAGGAATCAGCAGAGCCACATCTCATTATAATAAGGCACTATTAAGAAGTGACTTTACTGATAAGTTAACGTATATAGAACATCCTCCAGCTTATCTTAACCCCAAAATGAGTTTGAAAGAGAAAAGTACTCTGGTTCAATCTACCATGCACTCTGGATGGTAGATTGTCATCATTTAACAGTCATTGTTCATGCTAGCATGGGTTGGACAGTTTGAGCAAAGCTGACAAGCTGGAGAGCTGCCCCAAACTCCAAACTGATTTAGCATGGTTTCTACAGCTGGATGCCCTCCCTAACACCAACCACTCCACAGAGTGTGCTGAGTGCTTTTACATGGCACTGCATAGGCACTTTTACATGGTGCCACACAGGCAATTTTATGTGGCACCGCACAGGCGCTTTTATATGATGCTGCATGGGTGATTTTATGTGACTCTACATGGGCACTTTTGCATTATGCCACACAGGTGCTTTTACATGGCCCAGGACTATTGCAAGACCCTTGCAGGTCAATCCTTACCACCGGAGGGACTGGTCTTAACACTTCTACAGTGGAGCACTTGTCTTCGTGAATACAGCTAGGCACCAGGCATCTTGATTCTTTGTCATGGGTGTGTTCACTTATGTAATAATGGTCTATACTAATGCAATATAATGGCATCACTAAACACTACACAGACATAACAGCCAACATTTACATACGTACACTCTTTCAGGTGTAAGGAGAGGAAAAATCCAGCACCCTGTCTACTTCATCTGGAAATTTTGAGATCAAGAAAATAACCTCCCCAACATAACATGGAGCATCCTCAATACAGCCCACTTCCTGCATCACTCCCTTGCAGGTGGAGACCTATACAATGAATTACAGTGCATCCCATGGTGAAGAAATATCTCTTCAGGTTATGCAACACAGTTTCTCATTGCATAAATAATGTTTCGCTCTTAATCTAGAGCATGTTGATAGCAGTAATATCTAACATACATTGAGAAGGAATGGCAAAGAACAGATTAAATTGCTAAACTGTGGATACAAACAGGAAGTAATTAAGAAAAAATACAATACAAAGAATAAGGAAAGATAAAGCATACAATAAATTAAATTAAAAGAAATATAAAACATTATTGTGTCAGTATCTGTCCCACTCTTCTGTAGACTAGCTGCTGGTAATAAATCCTTTGAAAGTTAACCATCCTGGCCAAACATGACACCGTGGGCTAGACATCATTCTTGGTGGTGGTAAGGTCATAACACTTAATGACTATTTAGCACACATCCATGTCCCAACATATGCCTATATGCACATGTATGTACACATGCACACACACACACACACACATTTATATACATATCTACTACATATTGCTAATATTTTATTTAAACAATCCAAGGGAAATAACCCATACCACCTGCAGATTTTAGCAAAGCAATCAATATTTGATTCTCACGATCAGCCGACCTAATTCTGCATTTCACTATTCACAGTTTTGAACTGCTAAACATTATTATTGCACTTCCTTAATTTGAATCTTAAACATTAAAGACTTCATTCATACATTTCTATACATACATACTTTATTGAATGCCCATTATTCCGATAATTCTGCATTTTTACAGTTACACTTTTTCCATGACAGGAGATAAACTTTTTATTCCACAACGTATTTGTGGTGGCTTCATGCAGGCATAGCGTGGATTCGATCCTCGATTGCCAAATTTCACTTAAAACTTCAACGGCACTTTTCTTACGGTAAAACAATAGCTTTTCTGCGAATGACAGCAGTTACACATTTCCCAGATGCCTTCCCTAACCTCTGACAACCTCTCTCACCAACCTCCGATAGTCTTTCTCACCAACCTCCGAAAATCTCTCTCACCAACCTCTAACTATCTCTCCCTCCTCCAGCTGACAGTTTTTTGTATATTTTCGTGATGGAAAATACAGGTTTTGTGGCAGTTATAACGAAGTTGTTTTCTTATATCAAAGTAATAAAGAACATCTTTACCCCTGGAAATTACCGGGTACACCAGCTAGTATATACATAAATACATACACACACACACACACACACACACACACACACACACATGTATGTATACATAAATATATATATATATATATATATTAATATTTATTTTAGGCATAATGACACTAATCACCTGGTGTAGGACCCAATATGAATATGGTCCAGAACACAACATTAGATGAATATAGAGTGATAATAGGAACAAAGAGATGACACAAGAAAAAAAAAACAAATGTTATGTAATGAACGTCATTAACTTACAGCTGTTTCTTCTATAAGATGTGGTGGACTCTTACTTCAGGCCCTGGAATATGACGAGCCTTGAATATTAAGTGCATTTTATTTGGGAAAATTACATTTTCATAACATATAGGCATTAGGCATGAGAAATGAAAAAGAAAACTTATGCAGACTGTTCGCATAAGTTTTCTTTTCTTTTACTTCATTCTGGTATATGCGCACGCTGCAATATGATGTCTTCATTGCAGCTATTAAAACACTCATACATTGTTACAATCACTTTTATGTATTCTAATACTGAAACTGTATGTATGTATGTATGTATGCATGCATGTATGCATAATATGTATGTGCATATATATATGTATGTATATATATATATATATACATATGAATAAATGCATACATATGTGTATATAAATATATATATATATATATATATATACACATACATATACATACATATATGTGTATGTGTGTGTATGTTTGTATGTATGTCTTTATGTATGTATGTGCATATAGATATATCTTCAGACAGAGCAAGAGAGAAGGGGAGAGACAGGGAGAGGAAGATGGGCAGCAAGAAGAAGAAATTTGCCATCTCTTAGATGAATTGACTGATCAAAATATAATGCAGATAATAAAACACAATAATCAATATAAATATAATTAAAATTATTATTAAAAATTAAATTACATCTCATAATCTATCAGCTGGGACATGTTATGAATATTTTAACTTTGATTGGGTATCAATGATTTTGCAATTATTTCACATCCCTTCATATATATGAATGCTAGTGGGATGGCCTGGCAATGTATTGTTGGAACATGTTCTCTTTGTATTGATTTCCCACCATTCAAATGCAGCACAGAAATGTTACCTTTTAACAGAGTACCTAAACAGAAAAAAGGTCCGTTATGAGCTCACAAGTTTATCCCATTTTCTATGGTGTATAAGCAACCAAGTGAGTACCCTACCCTTGCTTTATAACTGAATGGGATGTTCCTGGATTAAACCACTGCTGCTGGTACTCATTTCTAGTAATGTAGAAAGAAGCAAAGAGAAGTAGAGTACCTTGCCCAAGGTCACAACACATCTAGACCATGAATCAAGAGCTCAGTTGCCTAATCACTAGTCCACATACTTTCTCTAAGGAGAGGGAACACAACGTTAAATATGTTTCAAAGCATTTTGTTTTATATATTATATTTTGACATTGTTAAGTGGTAAGCTGGCAGAACCATTAGCATACCAAACAAAATTCTGAATTCAAATTCCATTGAGATCGACTTTGCCTTTCATCCTTTTGGGATTGATAAAATTAAGTACCAGTTGAACACTGGGGTCATTGTAATCAACTTACACTTTCCCCCAAAATAGCTGATCTTGTGCCAAAATTTGAAAGCAATATTTTGACACTGGGTTAAAGGAAAAGCTCTAGGTTTTTTTTTTTTTCTGAGCTTTACAAGCATGATTGAGACATTGTGCCTGATGTTCAATTTGAGTATCTTCAGGTAGATATTTAGGACAGAAATACAGGTATAGGGAAGAAAGTACTCCTTAAGTTTACAGTATTGGTGAGTATCAATTCAGTGAAGTATTTAACATATAGTTTTAGACTTACATGATATGAATAACAAGATGACAATTGAATAATACTGAAGTGAGATGATACAAATCTTGCTAGCTTATTAAAATGGAATTGCTGTAGTCATGGTATTACGAACTTCAGTAGCTTAAACATTGGAAAAATCTGCAATTGCTTACACTGATATCTACAGTAAAATATGGGAGAATATACTGAATGTTGTGAAGAAAAAAATTAATGTTTAATCAAGTGGAATTGCATATGCATCATGAAACAAAAACATAATTCTAAATTTAATTGTTGCCAAGACAAGCAAGGGAAAGAATTTTTAATCAGTTCTAATTTTGGAGACACTAATCAACCAACATCGACAATGGAGAACATCAAATAAGCGCATTGATGCAGCGCGACCGAGCCCCAAACCTCATAGTTCCAAACCAAATTTCTTAACCACACAGCCATGTGAGCTTTCATGTATGTATATATATATATATATATATATATATATATATATATATATATATATATATATATATATATAGGTCAATGGCAGCTGTGAAAGTGCATGGCTTGGTGGTTAAGGTGTTGCACTCACATTTGCGAGGTTGCGGGTTTAGTTCCCGGACTGGACATTGCATTGTGTTCTTTTCACATTGCTCTGTAATCATTTTGACATGTGACATCTGGCACCCATTGCACCTATACAGGTAATGTCAGTCTGATGGAGAGAGTGAGCTTATGTATACACAAACATTTGATCACTATAAACAAATTATCTGTGTGGTTGTTCTGTAAGAAATTGTCAAACCCTTATACTTTGTCTAATGACTGGAGAGTCCATCATATATATATATGTAGGTCAATGGCACCTGTACCAGTGGCACATAATAAACACTCACTATGCTCTCGGAATGGTTGGCATTAGGAAGAGTATTCAGCCATAGAACCTTTGCCAGATCAGATTGAAACCTGGTGCAGCTCCCAGCTTACCAATTTTCAGTCAAACTGACCGACCCATGCCAATATGGAAAGCATACGTTAAATGATGACAACGAGGATGATGATGTGTATGTGTGTATGTATACATGCGTGCATGTGTGTGTGTGTATCAGTCTCACTTCTGTCAGCTTCCAATTCCCTTCAAAGGCTTGCCAGGAAGCAAGATGCCACCAGCTTCCTGTTCTAGTGATGCAGTCCAAGAAATTATCCTTTCTAATGCATCTGGTGTCACTGAAATGACAACCTCACTTCTAACAGCATCACATGACCTGCCCTGACCAACAGTAGTCCATTTCTCAGTAACCATCTTTGATCCTAAACAGTAATCTGATCCTAAACAAACTAGGTTTCTGTAAGAAGCCTGTGAAACTTAAAGTTGCAGGGAACTGAATCAAACTGTTTTAAATAACCTCCTCTCAATGTCCTTTCAACGATTAACTGGAGATGATTTTTAAAATGAGAATATCTGAAATAAAATCAACTGCTCTCATAATCAAGAATACTAAAAATGAACCCAATCACTCTCAAACGGGAAAATAATCCAAATATATACATATATATATTGAGCGAGAGGTGAAAGGAGAGGAGATGAAATACTAATACAGTGAAGGAGAAGTAGTGAGAGTAATAGTCATGACTGAGAGGGAGTGAGAGAAATTAATGGCAATGAGAAAGACGAAACAAAGTGGCAAAGAGAGTGTCATATAAATGAGAAAGGGTGGGGTGATAGATGAATAATGAAGGAAGGAATGAAAAAGCCAATAAACAGTGTTTGAAGTGTGAGTATGTGTGTGCGAATGAGAGGTATATGTGTGTGTGTGTGTGTGCATGTGTGTGCGTTCAATGGAAATGGGGTGGAAATGGGGTGCTGAAAATGTATGAGTATATGTTTGTATGTGTGATCGTGTACAAGAGAACTATGTGAAACTGTATATATACATGTATAGTAAAAAAAAAAACGGAAAAATAATCCAGAATCCTTGTCCGGTACCAGATCATTCCGAAAATCTAATCAGTTTATGCCAGTCACAAGGCCAAACATCCCTGAATGTTTCATCTGCATCCATCTGGCAGTTCTTAAGATATCTTGTCCATAGACAGACAAACAAACAAACACAACTGAAAACAATACCTCCGCCTTTGCTAAGGCAGAGATAATAATGATGACGATGATGATGATAATGTTGGTGATAACAATATATACATGGACATGCAGCTCCTACTACAAATGTTACAAACATTTTTAGCACAGAAATCTCTGGGATTAAAGTAAAGTCCCATTTACAAAGTACACTTTCATGATAGTTTGTTCAATTCTCAGTGCTACAAACACTTTACAATCATTGTAGATCACTTTCCAAGCTGATCTATCTCCCGTCAACTGCTCCCAATCTTTAGCTTTTGCACTAAGAGCCTCAAGGTTGCTTTTGACAGCATCCTTTGAACATTTCTTCAGTTTATGTCTTGGCTCTTTACTATGTTGCAACTCTCTGTAAAACAAGCACTGGTCAAGAACTGTTACTAACAATCATGATTTTATCTTTCATAATAAGTATAATTTTAGCTGATTGAAGATTCTATGAAGCTTGCTATAGTTATATGTTAGTGTGCACTTGACTGTGAGTTCTTCAAGCAGAAGGCATCTCAGGAACATTTCCCAATGAAAGAAACAGGTTAGTTAGTTTCTGTAAGTTAGCATGCAAGGAGGGATTATCTCTTGTATGTCTGCACCTGACTGGAAACTAGTTTAATTAATCCAAAATACAGTCCAATGTTAATGTAAAGCCATCTCTGTTTTAGATGCAAGTAATTCAATATAGCATGCATACTTCAGTCTAATGAACTTTTGTGCAACTATGTTAATTCACTAAAAGGATAACATAGCTATCACTGAAGCAGCCAAAGAAGTATAATTTGAAAGTAATGAAAAATATGATTTATAACATTCAAAGGGAAAATTTAATTTGTTCGATATCTGTTAATGTTTTCCTACTTGCAGATCAGCTGAGTTTTATTACGGATTATGGTAGTTGCTCAAAAGGATTAAGAGTGAGTATTATCATACATAAAGTTTTTAAAAAAAACTCCATATAGAGATCATTAATTTCTTAAAAGTGACAGGCTGAAAATCAGTATTTTTGGAAAATGAAACTGATAATTGCTAAATAGAGCTGTAGCAAAAGTTAGTCCAGTGATGTCCAGCTTATCCATTTCTTAAGGATTGCATATCTGGGAGTACATTGTCCAATTTTTTAATTTTTTATTTATCCAGTTTATATTTCTTTCAAGTGTTGGGTTTGGAGAAAAGGATGAAGCTGATACCTTTGCAAGCCCATTGAAAACCAGGAAGATTGATACATTTAATGCCTGCATCTTTTTAAGATAGTGTGATTTGAAGAAGATTTGGCTGTTATTTCTAGCTGGTTCTTTTATAGGGCTTAGAAAAAAACCAAAGGGCCACTGCAATAAGCATGTTAATCTGAGAGAGGAATATATTGAATGAAATCATAATTATAATTAATTGATCCTCCTGTATTCTCTTTTACCCAAAGCCAGGAACTCTTCAGCACCCCTCGTGTGTATACACACACACACACACACACACACACACACACACACACACACACACACACACACACACACACACAGAATTTATTTTCCGATATGATTGTACATAAGGTAAATATGTTTGAAAGTTGTAGTTTCTTTGGTTTGTTTGTTCCCAAACAACGCTTCTTTTAGTGCTGTTGACACTGCTGGATTGAATGGTACTGCCCAGGTATCAAAACCATAATGATATCCGAGGGGCAGCTGATGATGGAAGTATGCTGGATTGTTGGTATGGCTGTTTTTGCATATGTGGAATAGTATTACTGGATTGTTGGTATGGCTGTGGAATAGTCTTATAACACATCTCTTTGATATATTTGAATGAATATTTGACATAACAGAGGATGTATACACTAATCATGATGATGTTATGCAATCATTTACAAAATCAGGGCAGACTTCTGAAACTATAGGCATTGATTTGCAGAAGTTTGTATTTTGTAACAACAGATTTAGCAAATTCAGTTTTCCTTATTTAGCTTAGGTACTGACTCCTTATTTTGAGCATGCTCTCTTTGACCAACTCGAAGAAGTATCATCATCATCCCCACCATCATCACCACTGTTAACACCACCATTGCCATCATTACCACCACCACCACCATCACCACCACTACAACCACTGCCACCACCACCACCATCGTCATCATCAGCAGTAACTGCAACAGTATCTGTGTCCATTTTTCAAACCCAAGCCACCATAAATATGATGAATGGCAATGACATTGGTGATAGTGATGGTGGTGATGGCAATGATGATGATGAAGATGATGATGATGATGATGATGATAGTAATGGTGATGGTGATGACAATGACAATGACGTTAATGATGATGATGATGATGATGGTGGTGATGATATGCATAGAATTGTTACCCAGTGTTGTACAAGAGGGTGTGGAAAAGTTCCTGTCTTTAAGGGTATTGCAAAAGGCTTGCTTAGATGCCCCCCACCAGCCTTCCAAGCCCTGTCAAAGGTCTGAGAAAAACTAAAGGACCATTGCAATAAGTGTGAGAATCTGAGAGGAGAATATGTTGAATAAAATCATAGTTAACTGATCCTCAAAGCCAGGAACTTTTCAGCAGCCCCTTGTATATATCACCATTATTCGTGTTGATAGATGAAAATATCTATGAAGCAAAAAATCCTTCAGAACTGACATCACTTCTCCAGTTCCTCTTATTCTTCTCATTGTCAGACCTTGTTACCACTTAGCAAGAGTGGTGTGTTGTCGTTTTTTTGCAAATTACATTTCCATACCTAATCAATTGCTTCTTTCTTTCTTCTTCTTTTTTTTTTTTTTTTTTGAATACTCAGATGCTTTTTTTCATCTCAGCTATGTTCTACTTTCCATGTTAGAAAATCTCACAAAGCAATTACTACTTACAAACTTATGAACATTTAATGAATTATTACTTAAAGTTAGAGCTACAAGAGTTAAGAGAAATACACCATTCAGAACATAATACATTGATGTGAAGCATTTTAATAGCTTACAATAATATTTTACATGAAACAATTGATACATAAAATATCAATAATTGTAACAAAGAATGATGTTTACATCTATTATTAAGTTGAAGTTGACAACAATGTTTGAATAAGTACCATATTTTATCATAAAGTATTATCTTGGTTAATTTCATGTGGCTGCAAGAGAACTGGGGCTATTTTGTTTTTGTCTATTAATCTTAATCTCTGTTTGTGTGAGAAGGTGTGAGAATTTGTGTGTTCACGAGAGAAAAATATTCAGAATATATGTGTGAGTGTGTAACAAGAGAGAATGTTTTATTTGTGTCTTTTATCTTTTACCTTCTACTTGTTTCAGTCATTTGGAGTGTGTTCATGCTGGGGCAATACCTTGAAGGATTTTAATCAAGCAAATCAACACCAGTATTTACTTTTAAAGCTTGTTACTTATTCTATTGTTCTGTTTTGCCAAACTGCTGAATTACAGGAATGTAAACACGTGAACACTGGTTTTTGAGTAGTGGTGAGGGAGAAACACACACACACACACACACACACACACATGTATATATATATATATATATATATATATATATATATTCGATGGGTTTCTTCCAGTCTCCTTCTACCAAATCCACATACTAAGCTTTGGTTATCCTGAGGCTTGAAGAAGGCATTTGCCCACGGTGCCACGCAGTGGAAATGAATCCAAAATCATGTGGTTGAGAAGCAAACTTCCTACCACTCAGTCACACCTATGCATATATATGTGCATATGTGCATATTTGTTTATTATTACATTTTGAGATTAGTATGTGTATGTATATATCAGTGTGTGTGTGTGTGTGTGTGTGTGTGTGTGTGTGCATCTAAATCTCTGCATGCAGCAAGGATAAAGAATTAGCATCAGTTGTATGTGTGTATATGTTTGTATCTATACATGTCTATACATCTGTACCTATTTTTGTCTGACTGTCTCCATATTCTGCTGCCAGGAGAGGAAAATGGAAAATCATTTTAATACACTGTATTACTTTGTCAATTTGGGCAAGTAACAGTGGTGCAATGATTGTGTGTTTGAGACTATCAGTTTTATTATGTGCCAATTTCAATGGATCTAGTCATTACTATAAGATGTAATAAAAGCAGAAGCAATCAATAAGCAGGGCTTTGTCTCCACTTTTTTCACTGTAATCTTGATCATAATCTTCAGCACTAGAATTATATAGAATTACAGATTAGAATTTTGCATTTTCTCTATTCAGTCGAGTATAAAAATAATCAAGCCATTGATGTTAATATAGCAGTTTGTACATTAGTTTGTTACATTTACATACATGTTTATTGCCATATATGCATGTTTCTCTGTGTAATTCAAAGTGACATATAAAATTGCTATGCTAAAAAGAAATAGCTATAACCACACAATGGAAAGCTATAGAAATCAATAAGAACTGGAAATTACAGATACTGGGGGAAACAATAAGACAACAGATAACCATGACATTGTTTAGGTTTGGTAAAACTATGCTGGTTCCAATAAACAGTTCTCAGGGACTGTTTCGTATAATCCAACAGCTAGATTAAGATGCACCAGAAAGTGCTGTTTTATTGAAGCAACAAGAGAGAGGAAAAAAATAAAGAAATCATTAAGTTTGAACTCAACAGTTTCAGAGCAGTTTCTTTCTCTGCAAACAATATCAACTAATATGATTAGGATAGTCATGCAGCTCAAATTCTAAACCAAAAGACAAGTGGCCATTCTTACACTGAAATAGATTTTTCTTCTTTTTTAGAATTGAAAGAGAATTGTAAATTTGATTTGCAGAAAATAAAACTGAAATGAGTGGTAGGCAGTTTTTGGTGGTACAACTGTCGTTGTTCTTGCAGTTCCTATTGTTGTTGTTCTTGTTGCTGCTGCTGTTGCTACTGCTGCTACTGTTCTTTTTATTACAGATATTAACGCTCAATGTTTCTTTTTTTTTTTTATTATTATCTTTCTTTGTTTTCATTTTTTACTTCCACTTACCAATTGGAAATCTAATTTTGAGTAGCTTCATAAATGTTGTGAAATGAAGTGCAAATCAACAGCAGTTATAAAGAAACGAAACAGCGACTTAGGCAATAGGAGAGAATGAAAGAGTACAAACTTGTGAAGAAGTAAGAGGTGGAAGAAGGAGAAAGTGGAACAGATGAAGGAGAAAGGAGAAGGGAGAAAAAAAAGGAGCAAAAGTATCAGAGAATAAAAGGGGGAAGAAAATATAAGACAAGAGAAGAGGGGGAATAATGCTGAATGAGTATAGAAGGAGGTGGAAAGAAGTAATTGGAAAAAACATTGTAAAGAGAATGGTGGGTAAGCAGGAGAAACAGAAATGGTACAAATAGAGTGGAACTGAAAATGAAGGAGGAGGGGGAGGAAGAAAAAGAATTATGAGAAATACTGTGACATAAATTTTGATTCAGCAAAGAGAGGAGAGAAATATGTGTATAATGAAAATAATCAGTTATCACTCTAATCAATATTATAATTGTTTCTTATATAGATATTTTGGATATAGAAATTTGTAACTTTCATGCCATTCCTAAAAATCAATAACGTTATAAATGAAGCGAAATGTTTGCATCTGGAAATCAAAACTAGGTCACAAAAACCAGCTTGACAAGGACTTGCCACTATTTTATAAAAATAATAAAATTAATTGACTAGTTTTGGCATCATTTACTACTTCATCAGAGTGTTGTTACTCATTTTTCTGAGTGCAAAAAGAATAGAGAATTATAGCTATTTTATGCTACACACAAATTCAGGACTAAATTGGTCTGCCCAGATTCAGATAACTGTGAAAACATTAGCCATGGGAATAATTAATTAACATAAGTATTACATATATAAACAGTAATTGTGAGCAAGTGTTTTTAGGAAACACTTGTTTAACCCCTTACCCAGCAAAGACGAATTAACTTGTCTTCACCCAGTTTGCCTTTTACAGAGTTTGACAAGTAAATTCGTCCAAAACATATAATTTCAAAAACAGACACAGATGAGTTTATACATCAATTCTCGACATTTCTTGGTTTTTTTTATCTGTCTTGTTTCAATTCAGAGCCTCGTTTTCAATCCAGAGCCTCGTTTTCATTCCAGAGCCTCAGAAGATGCCAATGAGTATGGACCTTCTATTAGAAGCTTGGATACATCAGATGAGAGTGCAAGCTCATCTGATAAGAAAAATTTGTATGAAAATGAGACATTTTCTCCAAAATTGCTGTTGGGGAAGGGAATTAAGCTTACTGATATGTTAGTAAATATAGAATCATTAGTATGTTGGGCAAAATGTTTAGTGGCATTTCATCCATCTTTATGTTTGGAATTCAAATATTGCCGAGGTCAACTTTGTCTTTCATCCTTTCGGGGTTGATAGAACAAGTAGCACCCACTCGACCAAAATTGCTGGCCTTGTGCCAAAATTTGAAACCAGTATTTTAGTGATGTAAGGCAAAAAGCTGGCAGAACTGTTAACATACTGGGCAAAATGCTCAGTAGTATCTCGTCTGTCTTTACTTTCTGTGTTCAAATCCCACCAGGGTTGACTTTGCCTTTCATTTTTTTAGGGTCGATAAAATAAGTACCAGTCAAGTACTGGGGTTGATGTAATTGAATTACCCCCTCCCTTAAACTTGCTCGCTTTCTGCCAAAATTTGGAATCAATATTTTAGTGATGCAAGATAAACTTATAAGAACATGTTTTAAGTAGATTAATTGTTTAATCTAGTTAACATTTTGTAAGTGAGGGTCTAATATTTTACTGGTTTTATTTTATTAATGGAGTTCATATCAGTTGTTTGTTTAACATCACTTCACAAACAAAAGATTTCTTATAAAGAATAAATGCTTTCACAAAGAGGAAATATGTGTTTGTTGTGAACAAGCTTACAATACTAACTGCTTTAAAAAACCTCAAACTCAGTTTATTTTATTTCATTTTAAATTTCTAGCTGTGTATAATAGTTCACCACACAATCATGTTTGTGGCCCATTTCATGGCACTTTGGGCAGATGTCTTCTACTACAACCTTAGGTTGATCAATATTGAGTGAAAGGAATTTAGTATAGAAGCTGAGTGGGAAGCCATCATATGTGTACGTTTGTGTGTTAGTGTGCATGCATCTGTGAGTGTGTGTCTGTGATATCTATGTGTGTGTGTGTGTGTATGAGAGTGCATGCATGTTGAACAGTTAGTGTGCATGTGTGTGTGTGTGCGTGCGTGTGTGTGTATGTGTGTGTGCGTGTGTGTGTGTGCATGAGTGTGCATGTATGTGTGTGCGTGTGCATGTGTGCGTGTGTGTGTGCATGTATGTGTGTGTGTGTGTGTGCGCACGCATATTTTAATAGTTTTACTCAGAACTGCATTATTTAAAGTTTCACAAGAGTGAAAAAATACTTCTGATTATTTGAATGCTGAGTTTTGAGTGACAAGGTTTCCACAGGTTCTAAATAAGGTTGATTATCATGGGATGATGAGCAAGGCTCATCCTCATTGACTATGAATCCTGAGCACTACATTAGGATATCATCAAAGGGTAGTAAAAGACATCCAATAAACCCTTGCTTTGGAGAGGCAGAATCCTCTCAGCGGACAAGTGTTTTGATTCAGTGGCAATAAAATTTAAGAAGAGTAACTTACCTTAACATTATGTGCATTAAAAGGCTTATGGTATTTATATAAGGCTAAAAGAATGTGCTCAAGGAATATGATTTGAATCATTCTTAACAAGATCTTTCCTTATTTATTACATTTATCTCCTTTGTCTCCACAAGAAACTTAGCATATTGCAACAGATAGTTGTTTTCCTTAAGAAATTTGAACAGCCATTTTGCTACCACACGCAGTGATCTCTACAGGCTAATTTTAAATTATTAGCTCTCAGTAACATCTCATATGTATTATGCCACATATGCTCATTGCCTTTCTTTTCATGTTTTACACTTTTGTATCACCACAAAGCTCACTGATTTCCTTTACACGAGAAGGGAAATGTAATCCTACTGCCACTAACTGTATGTCATTTGATATTAATACCTTCTACGAAAGTTAAGTAATATTTTTGTTGTTACTTTTGTATTCTCTATTGAAAACTCTAACAACAAAGGAGACTACACTTGTCCAAGAGGCTGAAGTTGTCTCCCACCTGGTAGCAGTCAACAACCATCGATTCCATTCCCAGAAATCGCAGCCTCACCCTGCAGAAGCAGTCTTCAGCAACCAAAAGCAATCAGGAGCAGTTAACAGCTTCCTGTCCCACTGTATCATCTGAACCAACCAGTGAGAAGAAGCATTAGTCAATATCCAATAACAGCTAGCCTCATTTGAATTATCTAAAAGCCTTACTACATAGAAAAAAACATTATTAGGATCAAGAGTGTCTTTCTCACTCTTCTGTAACTTTAGAAAAAATGACTGAGTGAAATTATGAATGCAAATACCTTCATGAGAATGTATACTTATTTGCATTAATAATCCCTTTGTTCATTTCTTTCACTGTAAATAAATAAATGTATGTAGGCTCTGGATTGAAAACGAGGCTCTGGATTGAAAACAAGGCTCTGGAATGAAAACGAGGCTCTGGATTGAAACCGAGGCTCTGGAATGAAAACGAGGCTCCAGATTGAAAACGAGGCTTTGGATTGAAAACGAGGCTCTGGAATGAAAACGAGGCTCTTGAATGAAAACGAGGCTCTGGATTGAAAACGAGGATCTGGAATGAAAACGAAGCTTTGGATTGAAAACGAGACTCTGGAATGTAAACGAGGCGCTGGAATGAAAACGAGACTCTGGAATGTAAACGAGGCGCTGGAATGAAAACGAGGCTCTGGATTGAAAACGAGGCTCTGGATTGAAAACGAGGCTCTGGATTGAAAACGAGGCTCTGCATTGAAAGCGAGGCTCAGGTTTGAAAACGAGGCTCTGGATTGAAAACGAGGCTCAGGAATGAAAACGAGGCTCTGTATTGAAAACGAGGCTCTGGAATGAAAGCGAGGCTCTGGATTGAAAACTAGGCTCTGGAATGAAAACGAGGCTCTGGATTGAAGCAGTTGTCCATAGATATCCTCTTTTCCTTTGATTTTCAAAGAGATATTTATAGCTGTTGGGCAGCTGACCTCTATGACAATACATACCTTTGCCCCTTTGTCCCAAACAACAATATCTGGCATGTTATGTTTATATTTGACAGAAGTTTTGATGGGAATATTCCACTAGTATTCCTTGAGTTAGTGTTTATGAATGTATTTCCATAACAGAGGGATTTTCTAAGTTTATCTCAGGACAGTCTTTTTTGAAGATGGCACTGTAAATTGTTTTAGCGACATTGTACCTCATAGGGAGGTCGTACTGTGATGACATTTTAGGACAGCTGCTAATCACATGGATGATGTCTTCCACAGAAACATGACATAGCCTACACATACGGTTGCACCTTGGGATTACAAGAGCGTCTGTGTCTCTCTTGTTCACCAGGTACTTTGTGGCAATCTCCTGTTCCTGGATTGCAAACACATTGCCTTCAAAGCGTAATGGGATGTAGTGGTCTTGTGTCCAAGAGAGTTTCTGGGAAACATACCCATGCATAGTCTTTTTGTTTTTTAGTATGCTGAGTGCTTTCCATCCAGGTCTTCTTTGAGGTAAGAGAGCTCAGCTGTTTTGGGGCTATATGTATGTATGTATGTATGTATGTATGTATGTATGCATGTCTGTATGTATGTATGTACGTACATAAGAAACATTATATTTAAAGTTTTGGCTCTCAGAAAAGGCCAGGCAGGACTTCATTATTGATGTCAAGATGCCCTCTTACTACTGTTATTTCCATGGTGCACTGGTGCCCAATGGGTAACAAAGACTAATATTCTACTGATCAGCCAACAAATGTACATAAGCATATATGTCTCTAGATAACAGGAGTCATTTCTCTATCATTGTGTAACAGCTGAGTAGAGTTAACTGTAAAAAGGATGCCTTAAAAATAAAGTCCACCAATAAATATATTCAGGCAGTTTATATGCACATAGGGAATATTAGCACATCAGAAGCTAATGCATTCTGAAGAACTTGATGAATAATGACATCTCCTTTTTTTTCTCCTAGAAATAGTATAACAGTCACTTCAAGTACCAAGTAATAGTAAATTGCTGAAATGTAGCTATCTGTCAGCATTCAACTAATCTCTAAGTGATATTCATCAAAGAGACTCTAATTTTGTTTCTCTCTATCTAAATGCCCTGGCTACAACTTTCCATTGCCTTCCTTACAAAACACCAGTTTAGTCAGCTTGATACAAATGTGTTCAATACACCTACACGAATACTCAGTTCGCAAACAGCCAGAACAAATGCTGGGAAGTATTTCATCCAATGCACTCACAATTCTGCCATTCCATTCTTTAGACTGGTTCTTTATTTCATCAACCCAAGAAGAGTGAAAGTTTAAGTTGACTTCAGCAAGATCTGAACACAATATGCAAATAGTCTGAACAAATGCAGTATGGCAATCTATCTAATGATTCTACTAATTCATAATCTTGAACAATTTTGTTGTCAATACTCTAACTTATCCTCATTAAGTTTTATTCTTCATACACTTTTAAACTGGGCTCCAAGTAAATTCAATTTACAAGATGGTTGATGTTATGATAAGGATGCCATCTTGATATGGTAATAATTTTCTTTTTTCAAGCTCAGACAGCATCTTCTTCACTACCTGATCTCTTATAATGAAAATTTAAGAATGTTTGTGCATTGTGCATATGCATTTTAACTTGACTGTATTATCTGTCTTTGACGTCAATGAAGAAAGAACTGCTCTGAGCCATTCCCGTTATTCACCATATTTCCTATTGTTAATATCATACAGAAATAAACGTGCCAATTTGGTTTGTCTTTTCAAAATTAATATATAACGATCCAAAGTCATTTGGCCAGTTTGCACTTTCTAAATTGATCTCAGATAAAACACTTCACACACTTGACCATCAGAATGCTTCTATAGGAGACAGAGGTGAAGAAAATGAACAAGAGATAAGGAAGAAGACATAAACAAGTAGGTGTTTACCTCTAACCAGGGATTTTCAAATATTTAAGGTGATATATCAATAGAAAAAAGGTTTCAATATTGCTTGGAATCATATCCATAATAGATTTCTCAAATTAGTGCTGTACCAATATCTAAACATCCAATTCTGCTCCATAGCAAGGTTTACCTTGAGGAAAAGCTAACACGCAGTGGTATGTTCTTTAATCTGCTTTATGAAGAATTATAGGCATCAAGAGATCCTTCTCGTCTTCTTTGAAAATAGCTGTTGTAATATTTCTGACTCTTCTCTTTCACAGCAATGAGAACACCATCTCAACAACTCTTCTGCAGATGCCAATCTGAAGGCCACATTTCCTCAAGACATTTTTTTTTTTTTTTTTTTACAAACACCCTTCAAAGAAAATTCTAGATGAATTGAGAATGCAGGCTTAGATTACAGCCATTC
>NC_068983.1:160316130-160316746 GCF_001194135.2 Octopus bimaculoides
GGTGGTGGTGGTGGCGGGGTGTGTGATGATGATGATGGGGGGGGGGCAGAAAGGAAGGAAGGAAAAGAAAAACTGAAAGGAAGAGGAGGAAGAAGAAGAAGAAGAAGAAGAAGAAGAAGAAGAAGAAGAAGAAGAAGAAATGATGAAGGAGAAGAAGATGAAGAAGAAATGATGAAAAAGAGAAGGAAGAGCAGCTGGCTGGAGATAGTGAAGGGGAGTGGAATGAGAAGGAGGAGGAGCAGGAGATTTTGTTAAAATTGTCTTTATTGCCAGATGTGTAGAGTTATTGATTAGGCAAGCATGTTATATGTTGGTGAAATTGTTTGTAAACCCAATGGCTATATATTTGAGATGAATATAAGTTGGTTTCTGCAATCTATAAATAGTTTCTGAATGAATAGAATATGTCTGTATACATACACACAAATACACAAAGATCATGTATAGCATTCACATATCCCTTTGCCTCATATATAAACACACTACATATACATATGTATGTATATATATATATATATATATTTATTTATATATATACATATATATATATATATATATATATATACATATATGAATATATATATATACATATATGAATATATATATATATATATAT
>NC_068983.1:160319507-160319886 GCF_001194135.2 Octopus bimaculoides
TACATATTACATGTACATCTATATATATATATACATCTACACATATGTATACATATACATCTACACATATGTATACATATACATGTATGTATAGATCTATATATATATATATATACATATACGTGTACATCTATATGTATACATATACATCTCTCTCTCTCTCTCTTTCTCTCTCTCTCTCTTTCTCTCGATCTCTCTTTCTCTCTCTCTTTCTCTCTTTCTCTCTCTCTCTCTCTGAAAGTATCTGTCATTACAGTATCGAAATGGTGTACATATACATGTATATGTATACATATACATCTCTCTCTCTCTCTCTTTCTCTCTCTCTCTCTTTCTCTCGATCTCTCTTTCTCTCTCTCTTTCTCTCTTTCTCTCTCTC
>NC_068983.1:160320024-160322558 GCF_001194135.2 Octopus bimaculoides
GAGGAGATATTATGTTGCCGTGTGCTCGAACTCTGCAAGAAGTTAATAATTTTGACTAAAACACAACTGGAACCCTAAGTAAGGCATGTGTAAAATTTGAATGAAATTGGTTGCGTAGTTCTCGAGTTTTAGGGATTCACACAGACAGACAGACAGACAGACAGACAGACAGACAGACAAACAGACAGACAGACACACATTCTCATTTTTATATATATAGATATACATATATACAACGAGCTTCTTTCAGTTTCCGTCTACCAAATCCACTCACAAGGCTTTGTTCAGCCCGAGGCTATAGTAGAAGACACTTGCCCAAGGTGCCATGCAGTGGGACTGAACCTGGAACCCTGTGGTTGGCAAGTAAGCTACTTACCACACAGCCAATCCTACGCATATGAAATAAATGCTTTCTGTCATCTTTGACAAAGAGGACTCAACAAACTCATTCAACGAACTGCATTATCTGCTCATTGAATGAGTATGTAAGTGACTGAGTATTCTCCAGATATGCGTACCATTAATGTAATTCATGAGTAGAATCAGTGTGACACAGTATGTATGATGAGACAGTATCTTTACATTATATTCCATTGAATGGGATTCTACACATTTACTCTATTTCATTCACAATAACTGTGTTAAATTAAGGCGACAACACTTGCTCAAGATGTTCTGCAGGGAAATCAAATCTAGGACATGATCAATGCAAGGCAAACTTCTTGAACATTCAGTTGTGCTGCATCCATACATGCACATACTTATGTTGATGCAACATATTCACATATATAATGACAAGCAGGCATACCAACATACATACATATATGTGGATACACCTTCATACTTATATGACTATCTACACGAGGCTGCAGTGGAGGCGCAATGGCCTAGTGGTTAGGGCAGCAGACTCACGGTCACAGGATCGTGGTTTCAATTCCCAGACCGGGCGTTGTGAGTGTTTATTGAGTGAAAACACCTAAAGCTCCACGAGGCTCCAGTAGGGGATGGTGACAAACCTTGCTGTACTTTTTCACCACAACTTTCTCTCACTCTTACTTCCTATTTCTGTTGTACCTGTAATTCAAAAGGTCAGCCTTGTCACACTCTGTGTCACGCTGAATATCCCCGAGAACTACGTTAAGGGTAGACGTGTCTGTGGAGTGCTCAGCCACTTGCACGTTAATTTCACGAGCAGGCTGTTCCGTTGATCGGATAAACTGGAACCCTCGACGTCGTAAGCGACAGAGTACCAACAACAACAACACGAGGCTCTGTTAAATTACTCTGAAGGAGATTTGTTTCAAGGTTTGAGAGTGGCTTTTTCTCTGATCATCATCATCATCATTATCATCATTGTTGTCTCTGTCGTCACCGCTGCCATCATCATCATTACCATCACCATCTCCATCATCATTTTTACATATGTTTTTCATGTTGGCATAGATTGGACAGGACAGATGTTACAGCATCTTATCACACATGGTTCATATAATTCAACACAAATAACAACAAAGGAAACTCTATGACTTTGTTTTGTATATTTTATAGCATGGGACAATACGTTTTGATTGAGCCATTCTCACCAGAGAGCTTTTTATCTATGCAGAAGGACTGACAAGTTCCCTCTTCTCTGCATTGTGTGTGTGTGTGTGTGTGTGTGTGTGTGTACATCTCTGTGTATATGTGGGTCAGCTGAAAAGTTCATAGGCTAACCAAGATACTCTCATGGAATGTGACCAAATGCAGTTTATTTTTCAACATAGTTCCCCTTGCACTCTACACACTTCTTCCCTCAGTGTTGTTGTGCATTAACCTAACCCTAACCCTAACCCTAACCCTAACCCATTGCTGAAGAACCTATCATTCTGCTAGTCAAAAGAGTCATCAACAGCAGATATGGCATCATCGTCGCTGCAACACTGGTTCCCAGCCAAGTGGATACTCGTTTAGAGGAATGGATGATAGTGAGAAGGTTTTGATATTGCTTGGAATCATATCCATAATAGATTTCTCAAATTAATGCTGTACCAATATCTAAACATCCAATTCTGCTCCATAGCAAGGTTTACCTTGAGGAAAAGCTAACATGCAGTGGTATGTTCTTCAATCTGCTTTATGAAGAATTATAGGCATCAAGAGATCCTTCTCGGCTTCTTTGAAACTAGCTGTTGTAATATTTCTGACTCTTCTCTTTCACAACAATGAGAACACCATCTCAACAACTCTTCTGCAGATGCCAATCTGAAGGCCACATTTCCTCAAAACATTTTTTTTTTTACAAACACCCTTTCAGGAAAATTCTAGATGAATTGAGAATGCAGGCTTAGATTACAGCCATTCAGTACCTTTCCAAAAGTAGTGAGAAGATGAAGACACAAGAAGGAAAAAGAACTATTGCTGGTGTTGCTGCAACTGATGATGATGATGATGATGATGATGATGATGGTGGTGGTGGTGGTAGTGGTGGTAGTGGTGGTGGTACCGGTGGTGGTGGTGGTGGTGGCGGGGGGTGTGATGATGATGATGATGATGAT
>NC_068983.1:160325182-160333205 GCF_001194135.2 Octopus bimaculoides
ATATACACAGGGTAGCCCCAAAGTAGGTTTACAGTTATCACTTTAAATTTCTTTTTAAACATTTTATTACATTTAAATTTCTATCTTACAATTAACTAAATTAGCATAGAATAATGGTTTCATATTTTTTTATAATTAAGATCTAAACTGTTAATATATGAATGCGAAAGAGATAGTTGAATAACTGTAAACCTACTTTTGGGCCACCCTGTATGTATCACCATAGTCATCATCGTCTACATCATCATTTAGCATCCATTGTCCATGCTGGCATGTGTTGGACGGTTTGACCAGGAAGGCTGCACCAAACTCCAGTCTGATTTGGCATGGTTTCTATGGCTGGATGCCCTTCCTAATTCCAACCATTCTGAGAGTGTAATGGGTGCTTTTACGTGTCACTGGTACAGGTGCCATTTGCGTGACATCAGTATCTACCTTGACTGTGATTTTACATGGGTTGATGAGTCTTCTTCTCAAGCATGACATAATGTCAAGGTCTCAGTCATTCATCATTGCCTCCATGAAGTCGAACACTTGAAAGGAACTTTTCATGTACCACTGGCATTGGCCACTTTGCTTCCATGAGGCCCAACACTCAAAAGGTGTTTTTAACATGCCAGTTACATGACACCAGCATCGGCTCCCAACTACATTATACATATTGGATTCATATTTTGGCACAAGGCCAGCAGTTTTGGAGGAGAGGGTAAGTCTATTACATTGACCCCAGTACGCAACTGGTACCTATATTACTGACCCCAAAAGGATAAAAAGCAAATTTGAGCTTGGTGGTATTAGAACTCAAAGCATAAAGCTAAATGAAATGTCACTAAGCATTTTCCTCATCATGCCCCACTATGCCATCTTATTGCCTTAATCAATGATATAAATATTAAGATACATTTACAAAGGGATAAAAGACTCTATCTTGCCTCTTAACAATGAACTTTCAGTTGAAGGTCTCCAAGTCAAATCCTTTTATAAATAAGTAATTTATTGTTTAAAATTTAAACTAAAATATGATAATTATTAGAACCTAATTTTATTATATTCCTAAATAGAACTAATGCATGTGGGGAAGATTAAAAATAGAATGTGACGTTTGAAGAGAAAGGATTGAAAAAATCTACAGTTAGTATTCAAATAAAAGGAATATATACAAAGAAATTATAAGAAACAAAAAAGAAATTCTCTAAGATGCACTGTTTTCTTCCTAAATCAAGAACAACAGATATGAATATTAGTTATTTGGTCTTTTTATCCATTTGACTGATAAGTAGCTTCCCTGCAAAGTTGTGATACATTATTTCAAAAAGGATTAGAAATTATTTAAAGTCTAACTTAGACTAATCTTTAAAAACAAGATAAGATGTAAAACTTAATCTTTTAAATATAAAAAATATTAAAACAGACCGAGTTTTACAAATTTACAAACTTCTTTTTTTTTTCATTGTTATAAACATCTAAATATCCAAATAACCTTTTCACCATAATCTAGTGTGTGTGTGTGTGTGTGATAAGTTAAGGTTTGATTGTGGTAGGGTAACCTGACAATTTGGCCAGTCAGTAAGTTTTTAATTACAAAGATAAATACAGGTATATCAAAAACCATACAACATAAATTATCCTTTATCTTTTACTGGTTTCAGTAATTAGACTGGAGCCATGCTGGGGTACTATGTTGAAGAATTTTTAATTGAATGAGTTGACTCCAGTATATATATATATATATATATATATATATATATATTAGTCTGGTTCTTATTCTTTTGGTTTGTTTGCCTGAACCACTAACTTATGGGGACATAAACACACCAACACCATTTGTCAAGTGATGGTACTGATAGTGGGAGTCAAGCACAGACACACACACACCCTGGGCTTCTTTCAGTTTCCATCTAACAAATCCACTCACACAGCTTTGGTTGGCCCGAGGCTATAGAAGAAAACACTTGCCTTAGATGACATGCAGTAAGACCGAATCCAGAACCATGTGGCTGAGAAGCAAACTTCTTACTTCACAGCTACTCCTGCACTTAAATTCTCAATTTATTAAAATTATATCCACCTCTGGAGGATGCATCACATTTACAAAATAGCAATTAAGGCCATCTCCACTTGAGAAGGGGAGATAATCAAGAATTCTCCCCAATTAACATGCCATTAAGTAAAAGGACATGTTTATTGTCTGGGGATAAGCAGACAGTTGTGGACACATGTTTCTGACTCAATAGCCATCATCTGTGCAACAATTGTATGATCTCATCTACAGTAGCTAAAGGACTTGGATTTATATTTTTAAAAAAACGAATAAAAAACATTTATAGTCTAGGTAATTTGCATAATTTAAACTACTCTACTTCTGCAGCTTGCCTGTTATATATACAAACCAGTCATATCTAACCTCTCACACCTACTCTACAATCACATGATTGAAATCTTTAATCTACAAGATAATGCATGCTTGATTCAAAATAATATGAATGAATGAGCATTACATTTGACATGGCAATCTGAATGTTGAAGGGCTTCGATGGGTTTTAATCCAGCCCTGGATATAATGCAAGTATTAGAATAAAGGAAAGTCTTAAGTATATCTATGAATGTGATAAGGTAGAGTTTGGATTTGGTAAGGTGGCTGTCAGTTGAAAGATTGCACTATGCTGATGATGATGATGACAATGAATTTACATAATTTAAAGAGAAATAAGCTCTGACAAATAACTCAAAGTTGCTAGTGGCATGCATTAAAATAACATAGACCAAAGCAGGTTATACTTGAATAACATGATATTTCCCAAGAGCTCATTTCTGTTTAAATTATGAAAATTACCCAGGCCGAAAACATTTTCTGCTCTTTTTGTATTCTTCCTACTTAAATACTAACTCCTCTCTATCCATCCCTAATACTACAACTCATTTTCCTCGTCCCCCACACTCTTTACACCTTCAAGTAATCCAAAGATTGACCAACTCTTTGATAGACCAATCTTTCAATTGACAAAGATGCTATACAGTGGGACTGAACCCAAAACCATCTGGTTGGGAAGCAAACCTCTAACCAAACAACCACACCTGCACCTATACGTGTGTGTGTGCATGTATGTGTGCACATGCATGTGCACATGTGTCTCTATGCACATGCATATGTGTGTATCTGTGTCTGTGTATGTATGCATGTATGTGAATGTGTGTTATGAATATTGTGCTGTTCATTGATTGATATTCACATAGGAATATGTATATCTAGTGGTTTGTGGTTTCTTAGTACTCTTTATCCCTAATACGTGCTTACAATTAAAGTTATGCAAATAACTTTTAGTCTTCTTGCTAAACTACTCAGACATGTGCATTGCCTATTAAGTTTGCTGCAGACTTAATTTTCATATTTTAAAACCTAGAGATTTTTAGAGAGATTTTTAATATTTAACATAAGATTGGAAAATGTAAGATTTTTATCCATATAAGATGCTTATGTAGTCACAGAGATTTATATTCTGGAAGGAAAAACCTAAGATATTAATATTCATGCCTTTCCCATGAGGCATTAGTATCAAAACAGAAATAAAATCTTTAGAATAAGAGATTAAAGTCTAGTGGGAAATTCAGCTTCCCGGACAGTTTTTTTTTTTTTACTCTGTAGTGTAGGCCACCCCATGAAATATTCAAAGGAACATCTATGTGATTGCTCAGCCCGTTATGATTAGCTGACAAATCTCACTAAAATCACTGCTTATCATCTTAAAAGGAGCAAGATATGTTGGCTAATGTAGTCCTGGATGCACTATATCTGAGAGGAAAATGAGATCTCACAGTTGGAATACTTTTGATCATAAAACTGCTTGACCTGGGGTTAATTGGCAACAGTATTTGTCAATTAACCTGGGGTTAATTGACAACAGTATTTGTGACTGTTTACCAATGCCAGCTTTTCTTGTTAAGAAAAGGTGCATTATATTTGCTAGGCTTAAGTTAAAATGCTTTGAGATGATTAGTAATTGTGAGCTATGGCTCCGAATCACTAATGATCCCTCTTGTCAATCCCACATTCATAATTTTCAGCATGCATACCAAAGTATAGGTTTTTCTTTCATATCTAAAATATACTTCAGTAATGAACAGGCTCCACAAAATTAAAGTGAGATTCACAATAAAACACTTTCTTCCATGTCTAGGATGCTGCCACTACTTCTTAGAGAAATATCCAAATGATTGACAAGGATCAACTCAATGACACACTGAAACCTTTAGCCTTGTGACCTCTTGCTCTTCTCCTTCTCTCTCTTCTATTATTTTTGCAATGACCTCTGCTCTTCACAGTTAGATAGATGTAAACCCCTTCCAATCAAGTCTACTCAACACACCTGTCTCCTTTTCTTACTATTGATTTGGTATCCAACTTCACACTTCATTCAATATTTTCCTTCCCAGAACAGTAATACTCCGGAATCATCTTTCTTCTTCATTTGTTTCCGCAGTTATCTACTGCTCACAGAAGTTCAAGTTAAGCATTAGCCATGCCGGTAACACTAGACCAGGAGGACATGTGAAGGTTCTTAAGCATATTCTCCCTATTCTCAATTTAAACAATAAATTAGAATTTAAAATAAACTTTGGTGATGTAAGTCATATAATTTTGTTGATATTTTGAGATTCTTGCCTGAGCCGTAGTAAATATACAATCTTCAATCTTACCTTTTGTGACTAGGAGACTACCATTCCAAATGGTACACTATCAATATGAAGGAAATTGAAGAGCCTGTTCATATATTTTTACTAGAGTATATAGACATCTGAACTTTGGAACAAAGTAAGATCTAAAGAGCAATATTTTACATATCTTTGTATAATTGTGCAAAGATCCAATTTCACCTAGTTATGTGATTTGAATTAAAGAAACTAGATTTTACAAAGCATTCATTTGTTATTTTAACCTACCCTCATGACCTGCAACAATTGACTAAGTTAAAGTTACAAACTGCTATCAGCTTCCTCTAAAACATTTCTTACTGTAATACTTTGAATGTGTAATTCAAAGTTTTAAATCCAAGAAGTAACATGTTTTATTGTTAAAGTGCTTTCAAAGTAAAACTAAGCAAATGTCCTCAGTGTTTCTTTCAAGATATGTATTAATCTAAACAATACTTTGATTTAATATGCATCACATAGCCTGTTTGATATAGGAATGTGTTAAGTTGTATAGTCCAACATGTTATTTCCTGTAATTGTGGGTGAATAGTTAGTCCTATTATTTAACTCAGAGTGTCTGCATTTATGACAGGTTCCCTTCAATCATTATAAAGACCTTCATCATCTCTTAGTTTATTCCTGTTGCAAAGAAGTTGGCATGTACTAAACACTATTGAAGTAAAAAAATGAAAATCACTAGATGGAATTTTTGGAGGAATAATGCAAAATCAGAACTTTAGATACATTAGATGCATATGAGTAAAAACATGTACAACTAATGGGTGTAATATATTGATAATTCAGAGATAATAGCTAAGTTCTGCTATCCAAGTAATCCAATTAGTGTTAAGATTAGATATGATAAAAGTATTTGAGTGAAGGTAAAGGAAGTTGAACGCATATCAAATGTGACTGAAAAACAAAAATCTTTCTCATTTACGCATTAGACAGATGATATGGAGCAATCAGTAGGAAGTATAATCTTGTATAGCAGTGAAATATTGGAAGTGAGTGAGAAAGAATTGCAGTGATTGGGAATGAATGAACTAAAAATGTACTGGTGAATGTTCAGCATTTATTTATTAGAAAATCTGAGAACAAGTGAATTAAAATGACAGATATCAAGAATATTGGCTGAGGAATCTTAATTTTTTTATGGCTTTGTTAGGAAGGAAGGGATGTTCCATGACCTTTTTCTTGGGTTTCTTTGACTGGTTGAAGCAAAAGAAGACTAACACTATGACTCATAGGTTATGGTAGTTGGAAGATACACATCAAGTAACCAAATTAGTCTTACACAAGAGACTTAGTCCAAATGCTTGCAACAGAGTGGACTTTGTGAAAGACACCCACCCAGACGATGGCAAGGCAATGAATCAATTCTACCATGCAACTCATAAAGATATGTAATGTTGGTGGTTATTGTATGTTAGAATTCAAAGAAGTAAATTTTCTATATTTTTTAATAACAGACACTTCCAGCATTTCTCTGACTTTGTCACCTTATTTCTCTATGTTTAAGATACACATCGTTGTACTTGTACAAAATCTATGATGTCTTAAATATGTTTTCTCACTCTCTTCACACTTCACACACTTCTGTTTTCAAGTACAAACTTCGGCATTTTTGTCAATTGCTATTTAATGGCATTGAATTGACAGAAGCATTAAAACATCAGATAAAACACCTTGTGGTATTTGTTTTGACTTTCTGCACATCATATTAAAATTCTACCGAGGTCAGTGTTGCCTCATTTCATAACAAGGCTGCCTGGAATGGTGGATCGGTTGAATATTAAAATATCAGACAAGGTGTTTTATGATATCTAATATAGTATCAATTCTATTTTTGTAGTTACCAGAAATAAAGGACTCTTCTGTACCAGCAACAACAGGAAAAAAAAATGGTCATGAACTTGGGAAGTAAGTGCCTAAAAATTTCAACTGATCACTTTCCATGTCAGCTTACCAGCTAGCAAGAGATAATATAAAAGGGCTTCATGTCCTGTGCCCTCAAATATGATACAGAAGAATATTTTAGATTTAAAACCTCACAACACCACTAACTAAATGCATAAAGCCAATAAGAGTTTGTGACACACCTGAAGAAAATCACTGACTGATATGCTAAATTTGTGTGTCTAGGGGCCTCTGTTGCTTAGGCTTCACCTCTTAACTGTATTCTTATAAACAGGTCTTCACAAGGATTTTTTTTTTTTTTT
This sequence comes from Octopus bimaculoides, assembly GCF_001194135.2. Taxonomy (NCBI): domain Eukaryota; kingdom Metazoa; phylum Mollusca; class Cephalopoda; order Octopoda; family Octopodidae; genus Octopus; species Octopus bimaculoides. The sequence continues at coordinate 160,332,094 of NC_068983.1, forward strand.
GTGGAAGTTTGGTTGATGCTCCTGCAAGCAAGTCTCTTCTCTCCATGTGACCAATGCTGTCCTAGGGCAAGGCTGTCTTGCAAACAACTCTCACATGCAAGTGCTATTAGTCAAGAACTCCGCATACCGGAAACCAGCAAGTGTATGGAGTCATCAGGAGAGAATGCACACTGTTTTGAGGCCTACCAAAGCATCTTTTCCAACATTCTCCCAGTTCCATCAATTCACCAGCCAGGATTGATAGCTTTTGTTGACCTTCAAAGAACGAAAAGCATAGCTGATCTTGGTGAGATTGGAACGCAGAGAGTAGGGAGCCAGAACAATTGGCACAAGACAAACACTAACAAATGTGTATATATATGTATGTAAGTACATGTGTGTGTGTGTGTCTGTGTATGTGTATGTGTGTGCATCTATGTGCATGTATATGCATATATATGTATGTATGTACATGTATATATACATATGTGTATATATATATATATTTGTATGCATGGACGTTAAAGGATGATCATCGTTATATTTACATTTATACATATGCATGTATGAAACTATATATATATATATATATATATAGGTGAGAAAGTTGAATAATACAAAGAATATATATGCATGTATACACACATATATGTACATACTTACATCTACATGTGTATATAGATGCATATCAGGGTACAGGACGTTAGAACAATGAACTAAAGACAACGGAACGAACACATAGGAAAACGGAAAGCCACTTGGAATATTCCTTCATCAGCTGCCTCTATTCTAACTCGACGTTTCGAAGATAAGGCAGAACGTACTCTAGAATAGTATCTTCCTGAGTAGTGAATCGACCCACTAAACAGAGGATTCCAAGGTGGCAAACACAAACCAAGACAGGAAAAATTGGACAGTGAAAACAACATTAAAAAGCTGTACGGCCAAACGCGAATCTGATATATATACATACACATATATACATACATATATATACATATATAGAGAGAGAGACACACATATATACATCTATCTGACTATCAACCTATCTATATATCTATCTATCTACTATCTTTCTACATGCACATGCACACATATGCACATGTGTGTGCATGTGTGTGTGTGTGTGTGTG
>NC_068983.1:160333215-160334982 GCF_001194135.2 Octopus bimaculoides
GTGTGTGTGTGTGTGTGTGTGTGTGTGTGTGTGTGTATGTGTGTATATGAGGGAATGGGAAAGAGTGCACAACTATGTATGTGTATTCATGTGCTTGTTATGTGTTATGCTTGCGTGTGTATACAAATTAACATATTTGCATGTATAGGAATAGAGAAGGTAATAAAAATCAAAACAAGCAAGCAAGATTGGTGGTGGTGATGGGGGTGGGTGGGTAAAGAATAAATAAATTTATTCAATATTTCAACTTTAACTCTGCACTGTTAAGTAGCATTTATTAGCCTCCTCTTTCGATAGTAAAATGTCAAGACTTTCAATAATTTACATGAAGCACTACACATTACATGTTAAATTCCAATATTCTAAGGTTTTTAACTCAATCAGATGTTTATGCATATGTCTAAGTTGCATTGCACACAAGAACACACACACACACACACAATCACACACACACATATATATACATATGTGTGTACATGTGCATATATATACATATAAATAAATAAATATATATATATATATATATATATATGTATGTATGTATGTATGTATGTATGTATGTATAAATATATATATATATATGTATGTATGCCTGTATGTATATATATATATATATATATATGTATTTATGTATATACATATATATGTATAAATGTATACCTGTATGTGTATATATATATATATATATATATATATATATATATATATATATATATATATATATATATATATATATATATATATATATATATATATATATACATATATATATATACACATATGTCCATATGTTTATATATGTATGTATGTGAGTATATATATATGTGTATATATATGCTTGTGTATATATGCGACACGCATGTGGTGTGTGTGTGTGTGCGTGTATACATGTATATATATATATATATATACATATATCTGTGATGAGATGAAGAAAGATGTAAAATTATGACTATTTATTGATTTTATATAATAAAGTCATTTGCTTGACCTTTTCATGATTGACAGTATTCAACAATGGATAATCAATGGCATTTATTCTAGGAAAAAGGTGAATTGTGATGTGTGTGCCTTTTAAAAAGGACATTAGCGGCTTATGAAGTGAAACAAAACTTGGAATTAAAAATAGGTTACAGACTTAGTTCACCAGGAACTTACTTTATTGCATTAACACAACCACACACACATACACACAAAACTCTATCTATCTATCTACCTATCTTTCTATCTATCTATCTATCTATCTATCTCTTCTCACGGACGTGCTGTCACATCGGCTGCAGAGGTAAACGTTTATTTGACCTTTTATTGTTGGAATTTTGTTGGAATTCTAAAATATTTTTGTTGCGAAGCACCTAGGCTTCATTTTTGTGTATTTTCAAGGGCAGGAATTGGCCCCCAGGGGCAGTTTCGTCCCTAGCAAAATACAAAAATTTCCTTCTCGACATTTGAAAAATATCGAGAAACATAATTTTGGAACGCTTGTCTTGTTCTTTTGAAGAGCATTTCCCGAGGCTTCAGATGCTAGAAGAAGAAAAAGAACAGAGTAGCGCGTGCTCACTCAGTGATAGGAACGCAGCTGCTGTAAACGTCACAAAGACGGCGATTACAGCTACAAACAGCCCTCTCACCACCACCACCACCACCACCACCACCATGAAAACTATGAGGAAATCTGGATCGGAGGCGACTGCTACTAATGCAGTCTCTCCATCTACTAACACCAGTGACAACATGAAAATTAACACCGCCACCAACACCGCCACC
>NC_068983.1:160339645-160341629 GCF_001194135.2 Octopus bimaculoides
TAAATGACGAAGCCACTTTGACCATGATTCTATAAAACGTTTTAAAATTTTGTAAACAGAGAGTTACTTACGTTTCTTGCATAAATAAAAGAAACTTTATTTAATAAATTATGACACTAAGGACCGAGGTTACCGTGGTCTTTTCGTAGGTTTTTCTTTCCACGGATAACCTCCCCATTTATTGGGAATTTTCTGTATTATTTCGTATTTTTTGTAAATACCCCAAACGTTTTACGATGTTTTTTTTTCTTTTCTTTCTGCTTTGTTTTCGCCCCCCTCGAAAAGAAAAAACTCTACATTTGTATTTTGTCCCTTCTATGTAGAGCCCTGTGTGGCTAATAAAGAAACATATCTATCTATCTCTCTCTCAATATATATATATATATATATATATATATAAATAAATACAAATGATATATAAGTATATGCATGTATACATACATATATGTACATACCTACATCTACATGTATATATAGATGCATATTCGGGTACAGGACATTAGACAAATGGACGGGGGCATAAAAACAAAACAGACTTTGTTTACAGACAACAGAACGAGCACATAGGTAAACAAACAAGCCACTTGGAATTAATCCTTCATCATCTGCCTATATATATATATATATAATATATATACACAAGTATGTATGTATCATCAGGAGCAGCATTTACCATGCTGGCATGGGTTGGACGGCATGACACAGGAACTGGCAAAGCCAGAGGCTGCACCGAGTTCCATTTACACACACACACACACATATATAAACATATATACATACACAAGCACATACGTATATATACATGCATATATATCTATATTTGAAGGCTCATTGCTCAGTGGTTAGAACGTTGAGCATATATATATATATATATATTAATTAGTGAGAAGATAGATTTAGTATGAAACTTTATTCTGTATAAAGTTCGTTTTTTCCTGAACTGCTATTGTCCCTTATTTGTGGGACTTTGTTCAACCTGGGTCTCATCAGGTAATTCCATAGATAAAGTTGTCTCACTAAAGATCTTGACTGTTGGCTGTCATATTGTTATATGTCCATCTAGTTTAGGAATGAATAATATAATTACTCTAACTGACGTTGCAGGGTTCCTGAAGCAGATCCAACAGAAATATACCACAACTGCAGATGACAACAGGTAACCCAAACTGTGCCAGTGCTCTACACAACACTTACAGACACTAATCGACTTATACCTATTAGTCCAATATATATACATATATATATATATATATATATATATATATATATATATATTAAAAATGGGGAAGGCCAGTTTATAGGATTAATTTAGGTTTCCTGTGCATAAAGGTTTAGCTTTATGGCATATCGTCAGGTCCCAAAAATCTGTTGGCCCATGACCTCCATATTTTCAATAGGTCATGGGCCAATAGGTTTTGGGGATCTGATGATATGCCATAAAACTAAACCTTAATGGACAGAAACCTAAGGTACTCCCATAAACCAGTCTTCTGCATTTTTAATATAAACTGCTCCATATCTTAGAGTGTGCTTCTTCTTTTGGATTTGTTTTCTATAAACAATATATATATATATCTCAATATACACAAGAGAAAAAAGCCAGGTCAGTTCCTCCTCAACTTTATTCGATTATCAAAGAATACGTATATGTATCTTTTCATATATGTATTTTCATACACTGTTTTTAACATTTTCATCTTATTATCAGAGTTTAGTAGAAAGTGGGTTATACATCTTTAGATGTATACCTGACTTTCCTACTATAAAATTATGAAATATAACGGAAGGCTGAACTCCAGACTATGAACTTAAACAACATTTATTGAGGTGGTAATTATATACATCTTTAATTCTTGTTGTTACAGCTTCTGTGTGTATGTATGAGCATAGTTGTTGGGACGTTGTTCTGTAGTTGTAAGCGAGCTGTCGAGTGTAAGTCCGAAAGATGTAGAGAGACAGCTTAACACGTAAAGAGACTGTCTCC
>NC_068983.1:160342302-160342972 GCF_001194135.2 Octopus bimaculoides
TATGTATATATATAAATATATATAGGGAGAGAGAGAGAGAGAGAGAGAGAGAGAGAGAGAAAGAAAGACAGACAGACAGACAGACAGAGAGGGGGAGAGAAGGGAAGTGCAAGAGAAAGAAAGAGAGAGAGATGCATGTCTGTATGGTTAAGAGGCTAAGAAGTTTGCTTTCTTAGCATGTGGTTTCAGGTTCAATCCTACCATTTTCACAACAGCCTCAGGTTGACCAATGCCTTGTGTGTTGATTTGGTAGGTAGAAACTGAAAGAAACCTATTAACTATACATGGGAGTGTGTGTGTGTGTATGTGTGTGTATGAGGGTGCATGTGCATGTTTATGTATCCTTCTCTTGAAATTACATAATAGTTGTAAATGCAATTCAAGCAATGTCATTCATTACCAATTTTGCATGAGAATACTTCCTGTGATTGGAAAATATTACCTTGTTAGGGAATGAAACTTATGATTGAGATGTGGTCCCCTAACCTATCTAGGTGATGCAATGACCTATCAGGCCTCTGCCAGCATAGAGGGCAGGTATTAAATTGTAATGAAGCTTCAAGTTGATGCTAATGTTGATGCTGATGTTGCTATTGATGATGGCGGTGATGGTGGTGGCGGCGGCGGTCGCAGAGACGGCAGCGGCGGTGGTGGTGGTGTTGGTGTTGGT
>NC_068983.1:160342982-160345326 GCF_001194135.2 Octopus bimaculoides
GCTGGTACTGTTGATGATGATGATGATGATGATAGGCATAGAGAAATAAATCACTAGTGTGACAGATATGTCATGTGTGTATGTCTATGTGCCTTTGTGCTTGTACATATATGTGTGTGTGTGTCTATGAGTATAACATGGAGTAAGTTTCTGATGAGCTAAGTCTGGAACTTAGTTTTAATTCTGAATTTTATTTCGTTTCATAAGTTTTAAGAAGTTTTTACTTCATATATTATGAGTTTTGATTTATTACTACTTTTTTTATTGCAATAGACAAAATTTGTGGGAAGATTTTTCAAATTCTTCAATACTTCAAAAGATGATCAAAAAAATAATTTCCATATTTTTCTTTACTCACTTGTAAAATTAAAGTTTCTTATTTAATGGTTCAACATCAGCAAGTCTCTTTGGTGAAGTGGTATCATGGCCAGGCACTCTATAGCAGACGCGTTGTTCGATTCTCATGGATGACTTTGTCTTCTTTTTTATGTGATTTTTTTCTCCATTTATTATGATCTGTTACCATAGCTACCTTTTCCATTAGAACAATTTTCTAATAAATCTCATTTTTTAATTTTCACATTTCTCAAGGCTTCAAATTACAATCCCTTCCTCTCAAAAACATAGGTCTATACATACAAGGTTCATATGTATGTGTGCATTGCACACATACCCAAGAACTGAGATCATCATGTTCTATATCAATGTTTACATTTACATCAATTTTCATGCTGCTATGGGTAGGGCAGTGGAGGTGCAATGGCCCAGTGGTTAGGGCAGCGAACTCGTGGTCATAGGATCAAGGTTTCAATTCTCAGACCGGGCGTTGTGAGTGTTTATTGAGTGAAAACACCTAAAGCTCCACGAGTCTCTGGTAGGGGATGGTGGCGAACCCTGCTGTACTCTTTCACCACAACTTTCTCTCACTCTTACTTCCTGTTTCTGTTGTACCTGTATTTCAAAAGGTCAGCCTTGTCACACTGTGTCACACTGAACATCCCCGGGAACTATATTAAGGGTACACGTGTCTGTGGAGTGCTCAGCCACTTGCACGTTAATTTCACGAGCAGGCTGTTCCGTTGATCGGATCAACTGGAACCCTCGACATCGTAAGTGACGGAGTGCCAACATGGGTAGGACTATTTGACAAGATTCAGTAGATCAGAGGACCACGTCTTATTCCATTGTCTTACTTTTGGCTTGGTTTCTACGGTTGTATACCCTTCTTAGCACCAACTACTGGTTGTATTTTGTTCTATGCACTAGAACTATAATAGTTGTTTTGCATCAGCTTGAATTGACTACTAATGTCTTACAGAGTGTACTGAATGCTTGGAGGAGAGCCCCACGCCCCCACCTGCCTCCCTAATGATGGAAGAAACAGATTTATTGTTAGAAAATTGTTATGGAGTAAGTAATAGAGGGAACAGTATTGGTGGGAGTAGTGGGGGCAAAAGCAGAAAAAAGTGAAGAGTAATATCAGAGACTAATAATATATGAGTATATGCATATATATGTACATGTATGTACATACCTTCATCTACATGTATATATAGATGCATATCTGGGTACATGGCGTTGCAAAAAAAAAACATAGACAAAATGATAAACAAGGTACAAAAAACACACAGGCCACATAGAGAACATATCTTTCATCAGCTACCACCATTATATAACACTGGCGTTTCGAAGAGGAAAGAGAAAGTCAATGTAGTAATGGTTTGGAATGAGGTAGGTAGCTGGATCCAGTGATAAGCTGGATCATTCAGTTTGCCATGTCAGCATAGGCTGAATGGTTCATTGGGATCCAAAACAAGTTCTTCAATGGGAGAGAAGGTTTTATTATTGAGAGAAGGTGGTTGGTGAGAGACTAACTGTGCAAATGTTAGGGAAGGGGTTATAATAGGATAAGTGAAAAGAAGTGTCAGGGGTTTCGGAGAGACAGTGACTGGATGGCAAGAAGAGTTGAATAGGAGGAGATGCAGTGCTACCCACATGGTGGGGGGAAAGTAGTGCAAGAAGGGAAAGATGGGAGATTATAGATGGGGAAGGGCTAAGCTATGTTAGGAGATTAATGAGAGAGAGAGAGAGAGTAATAAGAACAGTGAGGAAGGAGGAGGGTGGCTGAGTAGTGCTAGCCAAGTTACATATGTGTGGGTAGAGGGAGACATGGAAGAAAGAGAATGATGGTGAGGGGTTAGAGCATATCCTCGGGGTTAGAGCATATCCTCGGGGTTAGAGCATATCCTCGGGGTTAGAGCATATCCTCAGAGTTAGAGCATATCCTCGGGGGTTAGAGCATATCCTCGGGGTTAGAGCATATCCTCGGGGTTAGAGCATATCC
>NC_068983.1:160345347-160352061 GCF_001194135.2 Octopus bimaculoides
AGGGGTTAGAGCATATCCTCGGGGTTAGAGCATATCCTCGGGGTTAGAGCATATCCTCGGGGTTAGAGCATATCCTCAGAGTTAGAGCATATCCTCGGGGGTTAGAGCATATCCTCGGGGTTAGAGCATATCCTCGGGGTTAGAGCATATCCTCGGGGGTTAGAGCATATCCTCGGGGTTAGAGCATATCCTCGGGGTTAGAGCATATCCAGGAGAGTGATGATAGGAGAATCTGTGTGAGAAGAAAGAAGAAGGAAATACAGCATAATATAGGTTTGGGGAGATTTGGGGAATGGAGATATTTGATTTGTACGAGGTGAGTGCTTTCCTCTACATTATGGGTGGAATAGCAGAGTGAGTAGAAAATATGATGGAGAGATGAGATGGCACAGAATAGGTAAAATGGTTTGGAGAGTAGATAGTGGGGAATCTAAGGGTACAGAATGGGCTGTAGATGGGGGTAAGCATGCACAAACAAATAAATAGGTTCAGCGTGCATGCACTAAACTTGCACAAAGGTTAGATCTTAAGTAGTATCCATGTATCACTGGTTGATTCAGTCTTCAGCTATCTCCTTCAGATGTATTAAGTTGAGATAATTTAATCACCACCTCACCCCAAGTCTTCCTCTGTATCATTCGTCTACTTACACATTCACTTTGAACATTTAGCATTTGCATCTGAAGCTGTCTTCCTCCATTCACAAGCACATACTAGGTCATTCTCCTTTGCACACTGAATATAATTCCTCTTTTACCCAGTTTGTTACTTAGTCCACTTATACTTTGTCATCCATGCACATTAGCATGGATGTGAAGCATGTTTGCATCATTTCTAACTAGTGTTTGCATGTCTTACACACCCAAAGCCTGTGTCTTGCAGTCATTTAGCAGCACACTTTGCTCACAAGTATCATACAATCTGCTTTTTGATCATGAGGGATAAGCTCATTGTGTTCAAGAAGTGATTATCAGCAGAGGTAATCATTCCTTTAACTTTCTCAAACCTGTTCTTGTTCTCATTTCCACTCTCTTAGAACATCCACTGTCACTACTAATTTGGTTAACTAGGTTGCAAAAGCTATCAATTACTTAAAGAGAATCATTTCGGCATTTGAGAGGATTTGATTTCCAAGCTCATTTTGCTCTTCTTGCCCCAGTGCTCCTGCTGCATAAAAAGTCTACCTTCTTTGTTATCCTACGTTTTATCCTTCTATATATTGTGTGTGTCCTGGTTCCTTTTCTGCAGGCAAAGTACCATTTTCCCAATACTACAAGGGTTCTGTCTTCATTACTATTTCACTAAGTTGACATTAAGACCCTTCCAATTTTAGATTTTACTTTCATATCTTGAATCTCAACTTCAGTTCCTTTACTGATTCTATTTATAAGAGATAAGTCATCAATATACATAAATTTCCAAAAGTATTTGGTCTTAAATTCCTGTGTTATGAGGGAGCTGAGAACTGATCCTTGATGCACTAACTTTGTCACTAAACTCATTGCAGATTCTCACCTTGCTGACTACTGCTTCCTAAATAACTGGTATGTTCCCCACAAATCATAAACCAATTTCTAGTTTGCTTAGTGACCACCAAATGACTATGTCAAAGGCCCAAATCAAGGAATACTAGATATAAGGACGTATTCCTCAAGTCATATATTTTTCTTGCACTTGTTTTACAAAAAATATGGTATCAGTGGTCTTAGGACAAGATCAAACAGCATCTCATTTAAACTAATCTTGTGCTTAATTGGTTTTACATTAACCCTTTCTGTAACTTTCATAACTTGGTTCATCAGTTTGAAACCTTGACAGTTCCTTTTGTCTAGTACACATGTACCCTTGCAGCAATTTACAGTGATATGCTAGTATTAGTCATTGGGCATGGTGTCTTCCTGTATTACTTGATTTACTATTCAAGTGACTGTCCTATTCAGCTTCATCAGATATTTTAAGCATCTTGGTGACAATCTCTGATGGCACAACTGCATTTTCTACTTTTGCATCCTTTTTTATTCTATCTCCCATACTACCATAATTGATTGATTCAGATGGCTGGCCTCTCTGTTGAGTCTACATGAATTAGGTTCTCTCTTGTCCATTCTCCACATTCAGCAGCCTCTCATATTAGCATGACTATGCCTGTTTCTTATTAGCATCAGTGAGATGATGATAAGATAGAGGCTTGAAAGTGCTACAATCATTCTGCATCCACTTCTTCCCCAAAACATCTCTAGTTTCTTTAGTACAGTTTCTAGCAATATGGAACATCTCACACCTTTGGTCCTCAAGTCATAAAACATAGGTAAACTTCTTTTCTCCCTCACCTCTCAATACGTATACCTAATGATTAGCTACACTTTTACCAATTAGTTTTTTTTTCTTACCTGCCTGCTCATTTGGTCTTTTCAAGCTTGTCTCTTTACTTTTATAGTACTATCAATAATGTTCATTATTTACATTATTTACATTATTTACATTTGACAGATATTTGTCCTCATCTTGTTCATTGTTAACACATTTCGGATGATATACCGTCTAGCCTTCATCAGGTGTCTTAGGGAAATTTCGAACCTGGGTTTTCATTCCTAAGGTATTTTTCAATGTTATTATTATTATTATTATTATTATTATTATTATTATTATTATCGAACTTGGAATCTTGAGGTTAATAGCCCACACTCTTAACCGCTATGCCATATGCTCGTGGGCAATTATGGAGTGAATTTTAAGACTCATAAATCAAATATTTTTCTGTCCTTCCTTAATACCGGTTCCCATGTTTTGCCTTTGTATAACGTACCACAGCTGCATGGGATGGAGTACATACAGTCTTTGGTCATATTCTCTTCCATTGATGGTTTTACTCGAAGGAGATATTTGCGAACTGTTGTATTACTCTTGAATACTGTCCTGATGTCATATGGGCCACATATCTTTTGTATCTCTTTGGAGAGGCCTTTCACATAGGGTAGACAGACAAGATGAGGACAGATATCCGTCAAATGTAAATAATGTAAATAATGTACATAATTCCTCATCTCTTAAATATAGAACTGTATCAACAATGCTGCTCTACCCATATCAGGACAATTAGCCCCCATAAGACAATTCCTCCCAATGACAACTAAACCCTAGGACAATTACCTCCCTTAGTTAATTATTCCCTCCCCAATATATTAAGAAGTTTTAAATCATCCTCTGTTGTCCTCGGGGGTAATTTCCTGGGGGAGGAGTTATTGTCCATGATGGTGGGGGGTAAATGTCCTAGATTTGTTCTACCACCACATTGCCTTGCATTTTGCTGGGATTCTGCACCAGCCACAAGTCTGGTGCAGAGCCTCCATCAGATTGACCTGTAAGAACTGCTAGTTTTGTTCTTTGTTATATGCCTCATTTACCTCTCCCACTATCATAAGCATCACTTAATATGTCTCAGAATATATAGCTAGCAGAGGGCTCTTTTAACTTCCAGACTTTCTCCTCCTCCAAATTGTCTTCTGTCTCTGAGGTAAAATAGTCCTCATTTTGAAGTCACTAACACCAAATCTATGCTGAAAGGTACATTTTTTTACCTGGAGTTCTGAAGTATGTATCTTCCAGCTATCATGTGTTTTCTTGTGAAAATAAAATCTAATTGGCTTGTTTACTCACCTGACTGGTAAGTGTTCAGGTGACAGATTGGTTTCTTGAAGTTTGTGTTGAAGATCATGAAATCATTTGTGTCTCAAAATTCCAGAAGTCTTGATAATTCCTCATTTCTTGTACTGAAGCTATGACCACCATGTACTCCATAAAAGACATAATTTTGTTGTCCAGAATATCCAAAATTGCCAGCTATGTTACTGAAATCTTCATCATCACTGCAGGGAAGACTCATAAATGCAGATCTTCTGTTCATCTACCAGCCTTGAATATAGTGCATATGAAATAACTCACAATTGTTTTGCCTGCAACAAATCTAAGTTTAGTAATTCCATCATACACTCTGACTACATCAATAACCTTATCTATACATGTTTCTGCTAAAAGAATATTGACTCCACCCACCTCATTATTCATACACGTTCAGAAAAATTTATACACCTGTTACTTGCCTATGAGGAAGTTGGCTGAGGTGCCCTCCAACTTCACTTTTGTACTCAACACATACCTCGCTCTACTCTGCTCTAGCCTTTCCATCATATTACCTCATCCACTTTCCATTCTGCCAACTTTTGGACCTGATAAGAAGAATGGGAGAAACGTTTCCAGTGCTGCTTGCATAGACATATATTATATATGGTGCATGTGTGTGTGTGTGTGTGTGTGTGTATGCATATGTGTGTGTGTGTGCATGTGTGCACATGCTTGTGTGTGTGTGTGTGTATGTATATATATTCATGTATGCATTGGAATACAAATGCAGTGAAATGTAAGAATATGTTTGTGTCCATAGAGATGAACATATGCTATAAATGTGTGTATGCACATAATTACGGACACATGCACACACATGCATATTTATATACATACATATACACACTCATATATTGTACAAACGTACATATATGTGTGTGTTTGTATGTATATATGTATATATAAATAAATATATATAGATATATAGATACACACATACATATATTTATACACACACATGCGTACACATAAACATAAATATCTAAAGAGAGAAGTGAGTTTTTTATTCGTTTTTTGGTGTTGTCTTTGCTTTTACTCCTGCATTCACACAAACAAATACATATACATACACATAAATACATACATACATACATACATATAAATGCACACATGCCACCACATATCCTTCAGGAATGTAGGCTTATAGTCTGAATATTTCCATGTAATTATAGGCTTTCATATCTATTAAATCTTTTCTATCGAAGAATTTATAGAAAAAAATTATATTTGATGGAGAGACATTTGTGAATAGTTTTTAAATTATCATCTCTCTCAATATATTTATGTTATGTAAGACTCCATATATTCATATAATCTCCTTTTTATATCATCTTATTCGTTCATATTATGGTTCAAACTTCTCTCAGCTGCCAACTGTACTTAAACAATCAACAAACCTTCTGCCAACTTATCACAGAGGTTGTAACCTTGGCTTTCCCAAACTGATAAAAACAAGGCAAAATATTTGAATCGACACAGCTGAATACAAAAATAGTTATTATCAGAGAAATCAAAACTTATCTAAATTCTAATCATAAAACTTACATCGACTATTTTACAGAGGTTTCCATCTGAATATACTGAAAATTATTGATCCAGCATTTCACTTCCTTTCATTATTGATCAAGCATTGAAATTCTGCCGACTTGATATAGATTCAAAACAAAATGTCTCTAACCAATCACAATCAGTTTTAGTTGGTCTCTAGCCAGTGGGCAGCTTCTTGTAAACAACTTGGGTATGGCTTCTTCTAATGTTGTTTCATCGTAGACTATACCAAACATTAATAGACTTGCTTTCATTCTACATTGAACCATTTTCAAAAGCTGGTTATTATATCTAGCCTACAAGCCAGAGAGCTCATCTACAATCAGGAAGCATAATTGTTTGTCTTGTATTCCACAAACCTGCCATTCTATCTTTTCTTTGCCTAAATTAAGTGAACTCACAATTTCTCCTACCATTAACATCCAAAATAGAAAACTCTTTCAATAATTTGATGTGAGATTACTACTCATTTACATTATTGCACACATTTACATAAGTACATTGACATAAATATACATACACATTGATAGATACAAATATACATATATACACTCATACATATATGATTACACAGATCCATACAGGCATACATGCATATATAAATGTAATTCACTCATTGCTAATTATATTAAATTTAAAGCTAAGATACACAAACACACACATATCTATTTCTATATTTATATACATGAGTTTATTTATATTTCATGTACAGCTTCCCCTGTGGGACATTCTATTCTTCAGCTGTTGACTGAAGCTGCAAATAACAAAGATTTCAGTTGCCTCTGACAGTATTGCACTCTTCAGTAGTACTGAGTGCCATTGATTTTATCAAAAGATGTCAAGGTTTTCATTAGGAAACAATTTTTTCTTTTCTGTTATGTATGCAACCACCAAACCAAACTGGACAAGGCTGTAAAATTCCAACCAAGCAGCATTTATTTTTTTTAAACACTTTCTGAGCATTTGTTCTTTAATCTCAGCTTTGTTCTTTCTGAAATATGCCTCTGTCATAGACATAATACAGTATCTTTATGTCTCTCTCCTCCTCATAAATCACAGACCTACTACTATCCTTCTCAAGCCTAATGCCAACTAAGTAGGAGGACTAACTACAAGCCTATGATATCACACATATACAGGATCACACCATAGCTGAGAGCTGCTGGACAGTGATTAAGGATATGAACACAAGGAAGTCACTCAATCCATCAGGTGTAACCACAGAGATTCTTAAAGTGTTGAGCAGAATAGAGCATGAGCTAGTCACCCATGTACTCTTTTACTTGTTTCAGTCATTTGACTGCGGCCATGCTGGAGCACTGCCTTTATAGTGGAGGAAATCAACCCCAGAGTTTATTCTTTGTAAGCCTAATACTTATTCTATCAGTCTCTTTTGCCAAACCGCTAGGGACGCAAACACACTAGCATCAGTTGTCAAGTGATGCTGGGGGGACAAACAGACACACAAACATATAAACACACATA
>NC_068983.1:160352071-160356576 GCF_001194135.2 Octopus bimaculoides
ATATATATATATATATATATATACATACATATACAACGGGCTTCTACCAGTTTCCGTCTACCAAATCCACTCATAAGGCTTTGGTCGGCCCAAGGCCATAGTAGAAGACACTTGCCCAAGGTGCCACGCAGTGAGACTGAACCCGGGACCATGTGGCTGGTAAGCAAGCTACTTACCACACAGCCACTCCTTTGCCTATGTAGTGAATGATTAAGAAGAGAATCAATATGGATGGGATGCTGTTTCACTTGTGCCATGGAGAAGTACTACTGATTCTATCTTCCTATTGAGACAACTGCAAGAGAGGTACTCAGCTGAGTGTAAGCCCATATATGTGGCATTTGTCAACTCAGAAAAGGTTTTTGACTGGGTTCCACTGCTCTGTGACCTGGTGGCTATTAAGCAGCCTTGTATTAGTTTGAATGAGAGTGGATAAGACCCTGCTCCCATCAAGAAAATGACCATGTCTGATATGTCATAAAGGAGTTTGTAGGAATTCCATGCAGGGTACCCAGTGTAAACCTGGATTCACAAGAGATGTAGTGGGATAACAGACAGGATAACAATGAAAGCAGATTACATATGCAACAGGTACATTGTAGCAATGAGCACTGAAAGTGCAAGGAAAATAGATTCTTTCAAATACCTTGAGTGGAAAAAGTTCTGGGAGATATTACCTCAGCTAACAATAAAAGGATTCTCTCAAAAAGAGATGAGCAGATTGTAAGATGCTTGTGTATGAAGTGTACAGTATGCCTACTGCATTCAAAGGTCTTGGGTGTAAAGGATTTGTGAAGATTGGAAAGCAATAAATCAAGCATGCTTCACTGGGTGTGTAATATTAGTGTGCATGAATGACAAAGTACAAATGATCTGAAAGAAAAATTGAAATTAAGAGAAACCAGATGTATGGTGCAATAGAAAACATTGTGTTCATATGAGTGTATGATATGTATGGAGGATGCGAGCTGTATAAAGAATTATGGACTCAAAGTGAATGAAACCAGAAGAGGGAGATAGAGAAAGACTTGGAGTGAAGTGAAGATGTTTGCACTTCACAAAGGAGATGACAAAGGACCTTGTGTATGATACAAGCATGGTGAATTAAATGTAAAATTGCCAATCTCTTTGCTGAAGTAAAACTACCAAAAACTGATACAGAAGCATTTAACATAGAATTTAGATATATGTGTTGAGCACAACACATTCCAACTGATATAATCTGAGGCATAATACTACAAAATGTTTAATAACTAATTAACAAAAATAAACTCATATATTTAGAGCTGCAACATTAGATAACATCATATAAATATGGTGCAGATTTAAACAACTCAGATAAGTCATATAAAAACAAATATGGGAAAACACCTGTTTAGCGCTGGGCCAAATCTTGTTTCTGCAAACTGAACTTGCAACTTTCTGTTGATCAGAGAGGTAAACCTAGTATGTTTTCTCAGAGGAGCAATCGACAAAACATGAAACAGTTCTTTAAGATAGCTCTACCACACATCTTTTTCCCACACTTCAAAAGCATTGAAACAAATATGTTTGTATTTCTTTGACAGTTAGGCCTTCTATATTCATTTCAGTTCATCTGATTTGCACTGCATTGTGCATAATGAGTGTGTGTGTGTATGTGTGTGTGTGTGTGTGTGTGTATGAGTGCATGTATATATGTATATAAATACATGCCTTTGTGTTTGTTTATATATGCATGAATGTATGTGTGCGTGCACTGCATTGTGCATAATATGTGTGTGTATCTGTGTGTGTGTGTGTTCGTGTGTGCATCCGTGGATGTGTGTGTGTGCCTCTGTGTGTGTGTGTGTATGTGTGTGTGTGTGTGTAAAATTTTCTTCTTGCAGTAAAGGTTACTGAAAACTAACAAAAGCTTGAAGGGTTTGGCCTAGAAACAAGTTCTTTCTTCATATGAGGATTCTAAAAAACATTTTGCATCTTTGACAAAATTTTTGTGTTTTGTACAAGGGGTTGCTTTGTACAAGAGGCTGGTGAGGGTTTTATGAGGTTGGTGTACCGATTCTACTTCAACCTCTTTTAGTCACCTTTTATGACATGCAGAGGAGACATTGGACCTAGGTTTTGGCATGCTGGTCCTCTAAGTCAATGATCCAGTCCATCATTAGCTACTTGGAGGACTCCACCTTGTCTTCCTCTGTTGTGGATGAGAATGTCTACGTTGTTGACTGCTTCACTTATCTCAGCAGTGAGATTCATAGAGGCATCAACTACAAGTCCTAAAAAGACTTGGATGAGCTGGTGCAGTTGTGGACACATTGGAGAAGGATATTTAGTATTGCTGATATCTATGCAGGAGGACGAATGTTCAGGTCTTTAGGTCTCCAGTCCTCTCTGTCCTGCTCAATAGTTGAAAGACTTGGACACTGTCCAGAGCCCTTAAGAGTTGCCTGAGCTCTCTCAGTATAAGGATGTTTCACAGGATTATGGGTTACTGTTGGTTGGATTTTGTAACCAATCAACAACCGACCAACTCTACTTAGAAACTGGGTTGTGTCCTGTTACCTATATGATTCAGAAGTGCCAGCTCAGACTGCTTGGCCATAATGCTTGATTTTCTGAGATAGACCCTACTTGCTGTGTTTCCTTCACTAAGGATCCAGATGGACTGACAGCTCATACTGGTTGACCACATGTCGTATGGTCATAGCAGATGAGAAGATATCTGGTGGAGATGGAGACTAAGTAAGATTCTGCTCAACAAGTCACTTGGGAGGATCCAGGAATACGCTGAAGAATGATGAATACAGCAATGTGCTGCCATGGTGCATGCCTCTATGCCTGACCTGACCTTTGACATAATAATTCTCTTCCAAATATGAATGGAGAGAGACTCATAGTGAGAGTCAACTAAGTATCAAAAACCTGTGAAGCTAACACTAAGCCTGTATCTCAGTGTTATCCTCATCTTGGATGAGAAGGAGAGCCTGTATTTCAGAGCTCACCAGAATGATAGCTTACTCAAGTCAAGATGGATACTTTCATCATGGTGTGCAGAAAAGTGCAGGCTAAATTTTAGCAGATGCAGTACTTAGTGTCTCCTCTACTGACAGCTTTTATGATACTTTTGAGCATGTGGAGCCTGCAGGTAGGGTCACAGATCAAACTCGACAATTTGTTCACCAGTTCACATATCTTGGCAGTACTCTCTCAAGAATCTTCATCATCAATGATAACATCAAAAGCAGAGTTGACTATTTGCATCGATCAAAAATATGCAGAGCCATATTTTGAGTCATAATTTTACTGTATGCTAGTGGGACATGGTTTCAGCAGAACAAAACGAAGCTTAATAGATTCCACCTGAACTGTTGGCACAAAATTCTGTGCATTCATAGGCAGAACAAGATATCAAACACTTCAATATATTAAACATGCAGTTTAATATATTAAGCATCCAATCTCATATATGATAGAACCCAACTGTGCAGAAGGTGCTGAAAAGGTCTAGAGTCACCAATACATGAACAGAAAGGAAATAATCAGCCACTCTTAGACACATCAATGCAATATAGCATGGCCATCATCTGAATAGATGGATGCAAAGAGACATGCAAATAATACCATTCTTCAAAATTCTTTGAAACTAAAACACCAATGTGACTATGTGGAATCATGAGAAAGTGTCTTCTGTTGTAGCAACAGGTTGTACAAAACATCATGTGGAATTTGATAGATAGGCACAGTACACAAATCCAGTGTGTAGATACATACATAAAAACAGATGAAATAAGTACCAGATTGAAATAAGTACTGGGGTTATATGATCAACTAAATCTTGAAGTGGCACCTCAGTATCACTGCTCTCTGATAAATAAAACTAGCAAAAGAAATGAGTAAAATAAAAAATAGAAAAATATATTTCTTTGCTTTCATCTTTAGACATAACCACACAAATATAGCCATACATATTTCTAATAGGAATTCTTAAAAAAAAAAAAATTACTGCCTTTATAGTAATTTACTATTTCTTTCTTTGAAATTCTCAGATCACTTGACCATATTTTCTCTTCAACTTCTTTCGCACCAATATTTATTCATTAGCCTTTGGTTTCAGCAGTTATTTCATAACAGAAATATGTCTACTTCACTTCAAAATTTTTATGAATCTGGACATAATCTACTTGCTGACATTACACTCTTCATCTTGTCTTCTGTTAAGAATTCGGTAGAACTTTTATTTCTTCTCCTTATACATCAATCAAGAAAATGATTATGCTTAAAAAGCAATATGAATATCTTTAAATTTCTTTGAATTTGTTAGAATTTCTATAAATATAGCTATATTTTCTCTGCAATTATCTTGTTTTGAGATTATCTACATGAATAAAGTCTAGAAACATATTTTTGATATTTCTTTCATAACCTTTTTGTTATATGTGTAAGTTGTTTAAACACTCACATATACACACATACATACACACACACACACACACACACACACACACACACACACACACACACAC
>NC_068983.1:160356586-160360137 GCF_001194135.2 Octopus bimaculoides
CTCTCTCTCTCTCTCTCTCTCTCTCTCTCTCTCTCTCTCTCTCTCTCTCTCTCTCACACACACACACGCATACATATTTTACTTGCTTGAACTGAAAGAAGAAGCAGTGCCCATGGCTTTAACTGGCATATCAAAGCCAGTAACATTCCACTGGAATTGCAAGTTTGTGACTGTGTAAAAGACATAGGCTAGGGGGTAATTTCATCCAGCATATGCTGAGACTGAAGGAGTGGGTATAATGGTTAGTGTGAGGCATGGAGAAGTGAACACAAAATGGATAATGAGTGGAGGACAGACAGATGACTCGAGAGTGCTTGAGTGAAAATTGCAGGAACCTAGTCTGCTCAAAGGAACAGAGATCATTGTAGTAGTGGTAGAAAAGACAGAGAGAAGGAACAATACATTTGTAGACCAGAGATTGGAGAATGTCTGAGAGTGACTTAATGCTTATCAGTAAGGTGGCCACACTGTTTTATCATACTCTCTTGTGGATTTTACCTAAGCTTTGTAGTGGGTCCGTAATAGTTAGGGGATGAAGTATTTTGTGGGCTCCAAAGGGGAAGGTTAATCTTTGGTATGCAATCCTAGCTATGTTAAAGTATGTATTCACCATGAGATATCTACAGTGACAGCAAGGCCTAAGCAGTTGGAAAAATATACATATACTATCAAACTACATATTAGGGAGGTTTTTTTGCAAGCTTAGTTGCAGAAGCTTAAACACATAAAATATAGTGTTTGGGGGAAATATTTTGAGTTAATGAAGAAAACTGCTTAATTTTAAGAACAAAGGAACTTGAAAGTTTGGTGTGGTTTGATTTTTTTCTCCAAGAAAGAAAAATTCTCTCAACTGAGAATTGAAATTAGATTGTTCATCTTTTACATATCACTATAGAAAACAGATAACCAATAAACTTTTGATTGCATAGTGTCGTAGTTAATCAAATAAATATAAATCATGTCTGTTGAAATATATGATCGTTAGCAAGATTACATTAGAGTTAACTCTGAAACAAAGTATCTCCATAGACTCAAACATGACATTTGATCACTGTAGAGATAAGACATCTACATTTCTCAACGAAGAATACATTGGAGCAGCTTCTTGTCAACATTCTCAGGTAAGAGGACATAAACTTGGCAAAGCAAACTTATTGATTACAAATTACCCAGAAATTTATGAAGACTCAGAATTAGTAAAAATGATAGAAATACTTTACAATATTGAATTTCATATTTCTACATCAGAGTTAATTCTCATTGAGTTTGGTCAATTCAAATTACTCTACTCATTTCCCTACAAATTTGTTATCTTGTGGCTACATACAAAGTTAATTAAATGGCTTCCTTATTACAGTATCTATGCTATGGCATCTACACACTAGGTAAGTGGGCTGCATTAGGTGAAAAGATGAGATATTTATCAAGGCCGGATGCAAATGACATGATGTGAACCACAATCTTTTGGTTTGTAGTCTGACATCCTATCCACTTAGCCATCAGCAATTGTTGTCAGAGATGTAATTAAACCTAACTTATAACAATTTCAATTTGTTGAATCAATTCCTAAAATTAATACACAAATACATTAGCTCTCTACACAAGTAATCTTCAGAAAGCTCAGTTTAGCTTCTGATGAAAAATGCAATGGAAAACAAATGAAAAAACTTCAAATGAGTGTTACAAAGCATTAATAGTAAGAGCGTTATAATATAACAGTAGAAGATTGCAACCTCTAGCATTAATATCACAGTGAAATTTATTTCATTGCCTCTTGGTTTCTTTAATGATAACTCAGCACAGCAATAATCATAAATTTACAATTTTCATTCATCCTTAATATTTTTCAAGTATGTTATTTAAGATACTACAACGTTATAACATATAATTACATTTGCAACAAAAGATGTTAAACTGATATTTAAACACCTAGGTAAAAAATATATATATATATATTTATGATTGTGATTGTTAGTTTTATGTTTTTTAGATATGATAGATTTTTTCTTAAACTAATTCTTTTTTCAAAAATGTATTTGTATAACGCTACACAGAATACTGTGTACTGGTATGATTACATATAGCTTGTGTAAGAGAATGCACTGCTGCAGTGCTTTGTACTCTATTTGTGGATACTACTGTGTATGTGTAATGAAATGTAAAATATTGGTAAAAGGCCACAAATTGGGCTTCAGTACAAGACAAGTGGTTATTTAATTGCCCCCTGAGGGAGAATAAAATACAAAATTGACCTCATTGGCAGTTGAACTCGCAACATATGTGAATAGAATTAAATGCTGAAAGGAAATTAAGCGTACTACTATTTCTGGCAGACCACCACATTTTCTTTTGATTAGCTAGGAGGCTAATTCTTGTATAGGAGTGTATAATGTTGATTACCAGACATTAAATTTCTTTTTCAGTCAGTCAGGAAGGGCATATGAAATATATTTAAATTTCTAAGACATGTTAACAAAAAATACAAGTTTTACCAGCCTGCTGGTTATTTGTGATACCAGTAACTTCTCATTAGTCACTGTTCTTCTATATGTTAGTGGGAGCAATCAGAATGTAGTAATAGTGGACACTGACTGCTGATGAAGTGCAAACACACTGAAATCATGTGATCTGGGGGTTCTACCATCAGTGCTGGATAATTTTCATATTACTGATATTTCTGTGCTTTAAGCACTATACATCTATTCAAGAGTGGAGGCGCAATGGCCTAGTGGTTAGGGCAGTGGACTCGCAGTCATAGGATCACAGTTTCAATTCCCATACCGGGTGTTGTGAGTGTTTATTGATCGAAAACACCTAAAGTTCCACGAGGCACCGGCAGGGGATGGTGTGAACCCTGCTGTACTCTTTCACCACAACTTTCTCTCACTCTTACTTCGTGTTTCTGTTGTGCCTGTAATTCAAAGGGTCAGCCTTGTCACACTGTTTCACGCTGAATATCCCCGAGAACTACATTAAGGGTACACGTGTCTGTGGAGTGCTCAGCCACTTGCACGTTAATTTCACAAGCAGGCTGTTCCGTTGATCGGATCAACTGGAACCCTTGACGTAAGCGATGGAGTGCCAACAGCAATCTATTCAAGACACTCTCTAAAGATGAATACTGCAGCATTACAGCATTCTTGCAATACATTTATTCTAAGTAAGATATAAAGATTGCTATTCTATACTAATACTGCTTCTGTCACTAATATCTAATTTTTACATGTAAAAAACTGACATCTGAAAAATAGAGTCTGTATGAAAGTATTAAGGAACTTCAAAACTCCTGAAAATCTTTTATAATTGTTTTTGGGAAAGTTTAAGTAGACACCATCATATATCTCTATTATCAGTGAAGTTTATGAAAGAATGGTGAACAAATTTTCACTAAAATTCTCTTAATTTTTTCTCCCAGAGATGCCTTGTATTCATAAAATCTTACACATAGCATATAGTAGTGGCAGGTTGGCAACTTTTATATTGACAGGTAGATGTAAATTTGAGTTTATATATATATATATATATATATATATATATATATATATATATAT
>NC_068983.1:160360449-160374004 GCF_001194135.2 Octopus bimaculoides
GCATGCGTACGGACAGCCATGCTACATGGCAGTGAAACATGGGCTGTAACTGCTGAGGACATACGTAAGCTCGCAAGGAATGAAGCCAGTATGCTCCGTTGGATGTGTAATGTCAATGTGAATACCCGTCAGAGTGTAAGTATCTTGAGAGAAAAGCTGAACATTAGAAGCATCAGTTGTGGTGTGCAAGAGAGATGATTGCGCTGGTATGGATATGTGGTGAGAATGGATGAGGATAGCTGCGGGAAAAAGTACCACACCCTAACAGTTAAGGGAACCCATGGAAGAGGTAGGCCCAGGAAGACCTGGGCTGAGGTGGTGAGGCAAGACCTTCGTACATTGGGCCTCACCGAGGCGATGACTACTGATGTTTTTGGCAACTTGTATTTCCATGTTATATCCTTAATTTAATATAGTTTGTCTTATTGCTGAATTGTTTATTCTTTATTCTTTATTTACAACTTTGATAATGCTTTGAAAACAACCTCTGGCATCTTGAGGTGCCTGTCCTTAGCATCAAATTGTAATTGGGCATGAAAAATGAATCTATTTTCATAATTTAATAAAAGAAATCTGTTGCTTTGTTCTGACCAGGTTTCAGAACCTGTTGTCAAACAGGGGTGATTTGAACAGAAGGCCACTTTGTGTTTTGATGGAATTTGAAGGGGGTGTTGCTCTTTGAGCTTATCTCAGGAAGTGAATACTAACCTTTATGCTCAACAACCACAGCAAATATATGATGCTTTGAAAGCCTACTATCCAGAATTGGTCATTTGAAGATGCACTTTCTTATAGCATGATAATGCCCCAGCACACCCTTTTGTGACTAAGTACAAACTTGAGGAACTTCAGGGGCTGGAAGTGTTGCTTCCCCCAGCCTATGGTGCAGACTCACAACATCAGATTACCAACTATTCTGAGTTATGACACATTTCTTGTATGGATGGAAATTCGACAATGTGAATGATGTAGAAAATAGGTGATGGTTTTTTTTTTTTTTTGCCTGTGAACCACTCAAATGGTATAAACGTAGAATTGAGCTTCCAGTATCACAATGGCAACAGACAATGGAATATGATGGGATGTGTTTTATGAATAAACACTTTTTGTATATAGGCTGTTTGAACTATTAATTAAAGCTTGAAATGCAAAAACTTTTAGCACTACCTAATATCTATATATATATATATATATATATATATATATATTCACAGTCATCTGATAAATAAGTTTCCATATTGCCATTCATTGCATAAGTTCCATAACCAATCAAATAATATTTAACGAACCTAAATGAAAACATCTTGAGTTCAACCAAAGAAGCTAGTCTCATCAAGGCCTTATTATGAAAAGGTGTTTCACAGATCATGCTTCACTAGTTGCTCCTAATACTATTCATATGAGATCTCATTAATTCACTTCATTTCACCGGTCATTAGTTCTGCATTATTAATTTATTCTCATGGCTCTTCTATCAGAAGAAATTTATCATCTTTTTCACTTTATCACTAAACAGATTTTATGCTGTCAAATCCGCAAGTTATGTCTCTTTTGCAATCTTTAGCAATTGAAGTCCTTTAAGTTTATTATGTATAACACATTGGCTGCTCATCTGGAATGTAATAATATCTTACTAGAGGAGCAGAAAGATTGTTGGATGAAGATGTATTGTCATAAAGAGAGGATACTCTTGAATTGCAAAAAGGGGAAATTAACATCAGCATGGAATGGATTGATCATCAAAAAGCCTTTGATGATACACCACATTCTTGGATATTGGAGGCACTGCTTATTATTAATCCAGCTGCTCTGATACAAATATGATATATCAACCATGTACACCAAAATGGAAATAATCATATGACTACAAGGCTGAGAGGAGAAAATTAAAACAAATCTCATACCCATAAGAAGAGTTATCTTTCAGTTAGACTTCTTAGCCCCTTTTATTAACTAGTTTGTTTCAAGAAACCACTATTAGTTATAAATGCTATGGGGAAATTATAACATCTCTTCACTACAGATGATATGAAGCTATTTACCAGATAAGATACATTATTGGAAAACCTACTTAAAGTTGTAAATGAATTCTGCCAGGATATTAAAAATAATTTGATATTAGAAAGCTGTCCCACGGTTTCTATAAGAAGAGGCAAGTTAACTAAATTTGAGAATATTAAATAACACACAGACACTAATATGAACTGAAAACAACCCAAGCAAAGAGAACTATAGAGAGTCAGACTAATATACAAAACACATAACTTAGTGCAAGAAATACGATGATAACAGATAAAAATAAACCAGCCATTCTAGTTGTAAACTTCTACTCCAAAGTAAAAAATTAGAAGTTAATTCTGTTGTAGAATTTACAAAAAAACTTATGTAGAAACAGTAAAGTACAAACTAGATGCTAACTATAATGACGAAAAAGATTTAAATTAAGGCCAAAAGGAAGTTAAAAATAAAAGATGAAATCAAAATGGAATTCCAAATTATACTAAAGAATTAACGAAGTGAAAAAACAATCAATGACCACTAACCTGCAAAACTCGACAGATTGAAAGCTGACAAAAGCACAAGAGCTCTGGGCTAAAAACAGAAACAAAAAGTTTAATTTTAACTTCATGGCATCAATGCCTAACCACTAAACTATAAGGAAACAATAATAAAACAGGAAGCTAGCATAAAGTAAAGACTATGAAATTAGTACTATGAAGTGTTTGATCACATCATTTCAAGTTATACAATCCTTGCACAGTCAGAATATTACATCCACAGATATAACTGAATTGGTAGCCATATCTGTTGTGAAGTATTTGACATTCAATGCCTAAGAAATACTATAAGCATATACCAAAAATGCAACATAACAACTTAGATTATGCTTGTCCTGACTGATAAAGAGATCAAGAGGAATTGTCGAGATATAATTTTCAAGGAGGTAGGCAATAATGTTTCCATTTGAATAGATATCTCATTCTGTTTTTCTGGCCACAACATGCCCAGAAAGAAGTCAAGAATATGGACATGAAGCCACAGTTCAAACATCCTCATTAACATATTAAATTTAATGAGCCAAAAGTGTGTAAACTAAAGAGCCAAGCCTTGACAATATACTAGAGATTGGAGTAAATTATTTTCTGTATTAAGTATGCATCGGTCATACTGTCTCTCGAAAATAGGATTCTTCACTGCTTTTTAATGGTAAACATGAAGAAGCCTAAAATGCTGTGGCTGTTGTTGTTTAAACTTTGGTCAACTCTGACAGAGAAAACCCATGATTCAAGATATTTTAGCCACTCAATATCCTTCAGGTGAGAGTGTCACTGTATCGTAAGAAGCTGCTTCTCAACCATATGGTTCCATGTTCTGTCCCACAGCAAGGCACTTTGGGCAAATGCCTTTTACTATAGCCTCAGGCGAGCCAATGTCTTGTGAGTGGATATGGTAAGCAAAAATTGAAAGAAGCCCATTATATATACATATATATATATATATATATATATATATATAGTAAATGAGTATATGCATATATACGTACAGGTATGTACATACCGACATCCACCTGTATGTATAGGTGCATATCTGGGTACAGGACATTGCAAACAAAACAGAGACGAGAAAATACACAAGCCACATAGAGAACATTCTACTTCATCAGCTACCTCCGTTTTAACACCAGCGTTTCGAAGAGCTTTCATACATACGTACATACATACATACATACATACATACATACATACATACATATATAGAAAGGTAATGCTATGGAACTTTGTAATAATCCTTATTATTAATGTTGATATATGTGCATGCATGTGTATGTGCATGCATGTGTATGTGCACGCACGCATGCGTGTACATGTGCATGTATATATGTTATGTGGTAATGTTTCAGCAAGTAGAAAAGCACTTGATCAGCTAAGATAGTAAAGATAATCTTAAATTAAAAACCACAAATTTTTGCAAATAGCTGCCCAGTGTTTTCTGGTCAAATTAATAATTCATTCTGCCATTTATCAAGCTGAAAGTAACACTGTTTGTCAGTTGACTTTTTGAGTAGATAATGTTTAAACAAGAAACACCTGTAAAATGAAGACAAAAAGGGAAAACACAAGAGAGATAACCCACATTACAATAATTTAATGCCTAGCAGATGTAAATCAGATGTTTACTAAGTGTCCAGTGGTCTACTTTAAATTCTGACAAGATGCATTTTTTGAACTGTGGACATAAAGAAAAAAATCTCCTTTCTCAAATTCATGGATTTGTTGGAGGTTCTCAAGTGTTTTAATAGATACAGTTTTTCAAGCGAACACGCTGAACATTTTCTAGACTCATTAATATAAGGTCTGGATTTAGAAAGGATTCCCCCTTTGATATCAAATTTGGTTCCTTCACCTTTAAATTTTCAGATTAAAGCCAAAAGGGTTGTTGAATATCACACCACAGTACCTAAAATTTGTAAGATGGTTGTTATATCTAGATTTAAATTTTCCTTCCACGGCTCTAATATAATGTTTGATATTTGTATGACCATTGTTGTAATTTGCTGTGCTTCATAAACATTGGAAGATAAATTGCACTCCTGTCCTAGAGGACATTTAGATCAGTAAGGAATGAAACTTCATGAGGAACATGATTCTTTTTGAATGAGATGAAGCTTATAATCAAAGATAAGATAATAGTCTTATCAGATGCACATGTGCACCATGTCTTTTGGGGTGCTAACTTGAGGTGCTAACTTGAGGTGTTCAAATGAGGTGCTAACTTGAGGTGTTCAAATGTGTGTGTATAGGTAGTGATTCCAGAGTTTTGTATCTGAAAAGTTTGTAAGAGCATTGAGTTGCATATGAGAGCATGTGTATATATGTGTGAGAGTGTATGTGTCTATATTTATGCCTATATGATATATGTATGATCTCTTTTCATAAAAAGGTCCCAAGCAAGATGAGAATCCATTTAGTGTAAGGGGCTATGACGATGGGGAAATTAAAATGAAAGACTGAATTTACTTTAGACTTGAAAAAGTGTTGGTTATAAAAGAAAGGAAATCAAAAACATTGTATTTATATGAGAAATATTTGTATTCAAAACCATGCTGAGTTTCTTGGTGGGGAATGGCCAATATCATGAAGCCATTTAGTCACTTATCTTTTGTACATTATGAGAATGTACAGAGAGTCTATTGAATGCATAACTGTTTCGGCAATCATACAACAATTGACAATGTATAATGACACACCATGCTGTCACTTCCTGATGTATATAATGTGTCCTGTAACACCTTCACTTATAATTAACGTATATGTAATTGAAGTCATTAAAATGAATGTAATATTTCTATTATGGTTCACATAGAACATAATTGCTAGAATTCAAAATCTGGAGCCTGTATGTGGTAGCTGAACTTACTAGAAATAGTAGTCAAATTGGCTTGTGTCACATTCTAGCCGTCTTTAAAATATTAAATATTCAATTTTGTAGTTTTAGGTTCCTAGCACATAGGGAAAAGTCATCACTGGAATGCCTTTGCTTGAATTATTGAAATATTATGTGTCAGTATGTGTCAATGAAAGAAATGCAGACAATGATGCATATTAAGGTTGCTGCAAAATGTGTTTACAAGACTAGAGTGGTGTCAGATGACCTTAGACATGAGTAATAACAAGTAACCTTTTTGGCAACAGGACTCAAATCTGATTTTTGTTTGTTCTCAGGTGACTTAATGTGCATTATACCTGTGTCCCTCTCAAAGGTAGAAGCTGTGAATTATGAAAAAAAAAAGCAGACAATATTTAAAATTCTTAAACCTTTTAAACTTATTTAACACCATGGGGATGGAAACAGAACTGTACAAGTACAAACTATATTTTGTCTTCTCATTACTAAAGATAGGAAGGGACAATAAAAAGAAGATGCTTTTACCCTTTTGATACCAACCTGTCTAAGACTGCCCTTGGTTTTAGGATACAAACATTCTATTTTAAAGTGATATAAGCTGAAGCCTTCCATCAAGTTTTGTGTAAATTTATATTTCATGCACCAGCTTAATAACAAAATTATCTTGATAAATTCTACATAATTTTCAAAATTAGTGGAAATAAAGACAGAAATATGGTAACAAAAGTGTTAATATTTTTTGTGTAGGAGTGGGAGGCTGGTATTTGTCAGGTTGAGACCCAATGCTCTATGTTTTGGGATTTTTACATTCATAAGGCAGCATTTTTTACATTTGCAATGTAACAATGATCTGTAAGATAATAGGTTTTACATCATCATCATCTTTTAATGTCTATGTCCTATGCTGGTCTGAGTTGGATGGTTTGACAGGATCTAACTGTTTCAAGGATGGGATTATTCTATAGAGTCTGCTTTGGTAGGTTTCTATGGCTAGATTCCCTCTCTAGTGCCAACTGCTTTACAAAATGTAGTAAGTGGCTTTTATGCAGCCCCAGCACTATGCAGTTTGCAAGACTAAGATCTCCTTTGACTGTATAGGACAACAGATGGTAGGAAGGCAACTTTATGCTGGAAAATGAAAGATTGAAGTATAAAAGCAGGAACAGTAACAGTTTCTTGCTCTAGAGATGTAAAATAATTAATATTTAGATGGATGGTATTGACAATACAAAGCATGATTTCAAGCACATTCCCTGAACTGATGAGAATTGAAACGCTTACATACATATGCAACACCTTACCTAATATTGTGAACTACCAAGGAAGAATCAACAACTTAAAAACACCACACTAAAAACTTGCCAAAATTTATGACATTGTCCCACTTGAGTTATTTCCCTTAACTCATTTTTTTTGTTTCTTTTTACATGAAACGCTTACACACATATGCAAATATTTGCATTTAAATATTTATTCAAGCTCATACATATGCCCACATATACAAATACTTGTGTATAAATGTGAGAGATATCAGAGTCAAAATTGTTGGATAGTGTTGTACTTGAGTATAAAGAAGAGTAAACTCAACAACAAACTCATGAAAATAAAAATTCTAAAAGCCCTGAAACATTTAACAGCTAATGTATGCCTTTCATTGCTTGTGGTTATAAAACAACAAATGCCAAAGCAAATGCATCCAAAGACTATTGTAATTGTATTGGCGTGCTGGTGGTGTGCTATTATAATACTATTGTTTAAAGGTGATTCTTTAATGTAAAAGATCACAGTTTAAAGCAAGTAAGTTACATTACTAATGTATATAAGTAGTGAAAATATTATTTGTGTGCACCCATCATAGTAGAAGTATAGTAAATTAGCAGAGTCATTAGCAATTTGTATAGAATACTGCTTGATATCTATTTCTGTTCTCTGTGGTCCGAATTCAAATCCTGCCAAGGTCATCCTTGCCTGTCATCGTTTGAAGATTAATAAAAACGTGTGAATCCAGGTTAGTGGATTGATGGAATGTGAGAAAGCCAAGTGAGTTGTCTTCCTGTGTCTGTTGCAGAACTTTCCATTCTGACTGTGATACATGCAACATCAATGGTTCCAAGCTGTAGCAGCCCTAGTTGATGGCCTTCCTCTTGGATAAAAATCAGTGGTATGCAGAAGAAAGACTTGTACAAATAACTGCTAGCTTTTATCCCCAAAACTTGTCCAGGTCAATACACACATGTGCAAATGCATGGTCAGCATTAACTGATGGAGGCCCTACAACACACACACATAAACATGCACAAACACACACACACACATACACACACACATGCATATTCACCACTTAAAAGTCAATGTTGCATTAGAACACACAAATACCACAATATTTTCTAAGAGAGAAAATCTCTTATATGGTTTTATGGTGCATATTTGTGTGTTCTAATGCAACATCTACTTTTAAGTGGTGAATATTTTATCTTTTGGCATTAATACTGCATCTGTTATTTTCTCTCTCTCTCTCTCTCTCTCTCTCTTTATATATATATATATATATATATATATATATATATATATGTATGTATGTATGTATGTATGTATGTATGTATCAGTGTTTTGAAATTACATTACTCTCTTTAAAACAAAATATTTAAATAATTTGGGTTGTATTTGGGGGTTACCTTATATAATAGGATAAAATATATTACGGATTCTTGAAATACAGAATGTGTAAGTTGCATTAAATTTGTCATTGCATTGTACTCTTCTAAATATGGTATTTCATATCTCTACAGATATAGTGTTATAAATTACTAACTTAACCTTTGGTAAGTTTCACAAAAGTTCTATGTTTCCTTTTGTCTTATCTCATCCTATTCATTTCTGCAAAATATTTTGGGATAATCCGTTATGACCACTGCATGTTCTTTCTCCTATTACCATCTTCACTACTTTACCAAACTTGTCACATCTTGCCCATTTCACTCTGCCTGGCCAGCTATATCAGTTTCCATTTTCTGTTTTACCTTCCACTTTTTTTTTTTTTTTCACAATAAATGCTTTTCTTGCAGAAATTATGGCATCTTTAAGAAGCATCCACTAGCATTTGACATCTGTAACCTTATCTTTAGGGCACCAGTCATATATCATAGCAAATATTTTTATTCTTTTATTCAACTAACATATCATTCCCAATAAAATTCTTTCAAGAATGCACAAACACTCACTCCCAAATGTACTTTTTCCTGTACACAAAGATCAGAAATTTCTTTAAATATGTAAATTAATTAACTGAAATTAATTTTTAGTTTCTTACCACACAGCTACACCTGTGTGGTAAAAAGCTTGCTCTCCAAACACTTTGTTCTGCGTTTGGTCCCATTGTGTGGTACCTTGGACAAGTGTCTTCTATGGTAGCTCTGGGCTGACCAAAGCTTTATGAGTGGATTTGGAAGACAGAAACTCACAGAAGCCCATAATATATATAAGAGAGGGATCAATGCGAAATGTATCGCAACAATTGTCATGATTAATAAATTCTCATATATTCCATCTTCTGTCTTTCATTTGCCATATATATATATACAGATATAGGACAGGGAATAGTCAATTAGTAATAAAAATTAATAATTAACAATTTTTCCAAGTAGTTCAGTATGAAAAAACCTTTATCGGTAAAACCATTTCTAATCATAAATATACAGGGATTAGCATGAGTTGCTAATCCGTTAGAGAAAAAAATTTGTAGTTTGGAATCAGTAGTTCTTTGACTGCTATTTCTAAATTTTCAGTATGTTGGAGAAGCAACTCATGCTAATCCCTGTATAATTATGATATATATAGATATATATATATATATATATATGTGTGTGTGTATGTGTGTGTATGTATGTATGTATTATGTATACACATATACATACACACACACACACAAGTGTGTATCTGTGTCTGTGCCATTGTGCTGGTGTTTGACCCCACCACACTTGACAACCAGTGTTGTTTATGTCCCTGTAACTTAGCAGTTTGGTAAACGATACTGACAGAATAAGTGTAAAGCTTCATGAAAATAGAATAAGCACTCAGACCAATCCATTCAACTAGAAGCCCTTCATAGTGGTGACCCAGCATGGTAGTAGTCAAATGACTGAAACAAGTAAAAGATAAAAGATTTCCCCATTTCTATGAGAGCTACAAACAATTACCACTAGGTTTTTGTTTCCTTTCCCCAACTAAGAAAGAAATTTCAATCAATTACATTTTTTTTCTTTTGTATACATTATTCAGTACATCACCATTTAACTTTTAGTTAGATTTTTACTGAGTTCTGAAACATCACACACAGATTTCCCCATCAGCAGAACTTCTACATACCATGTCACCATAAAAGGCAATGTGTTGCCATAAAAGGAATTAATATCTAAGTGAACATGGCTGACTTGTTATGGTTAATGTGCTAAACTTCAGAGCAAGTATGTGAGTTTTTCAACCATATAGCTTAATCAAAGGTTCTAGAAAATCTGGTTTATGGTTATAAAAGGCTGGTGAATTAAACCTCAGACTAAAGGTCATCAGCATCCCACACAAGAATATGTTACTTTGCTTAATGAGATGGTTTATCACCCTCTTTCACATTGTCTCAACATGCTTATGTTGTGTTTGACCAAAAGTCTTAACCTTGAATTGTAGTATCAAATCATGCACACATTGTTTATTTGCCATAGTTTAACTCTTTCTACTTATTTGGTCATCAATTACTGTGAACTACTTTCATAATATCTAGCATGTTGTATTGTAGAAGATACCTTACTATTATGCATGTTGTATCATGAACATTGCTCCAGTAAGTTATATATATACAAACAAATATATATGAACAAATATAAGCAATGCTAGTTAAATATAAAATATGAAAACTTAGATAAATTTTAGTGTGCTGCTTCTTATCTCCTCACACATCTTACCTAATATTGTGAACTACCAATGAAGAATTAATAACTTAAAAACACCACACTAAAAACTTATCAAAATTTATGACATTGTCCCACTTGAGTTATTTCCCTTAACTCATTTTATGTTTCTTTTTACATGAAATGCTTACACACATATGCAAATATTTGCATTTAAATATTTATTCAAGCACATTCATATGCCCTCATAAACAAATACATAGAAACACATAAATGTGATCACAAGCATCAACATATACATTTTCTCATAAATTTAAGACACACTCATAGTTTCTACAGCTCATTTATTTCAAACCAATATGGTTTACATTTCAACCTGCTGATATTAGAGCAGCCAATATATAGTAATACACAGATGACAGTTTAGCTGCCTATACATTCTCATTTTTATAGTCAAGGCATTTTGGCTAGTAAAGAGAAATCAATATGATTGTTTTTCTTTAGCTTTCTGCTCTATTTTTCATCATGATAGCATGAGACTAATCAGTACACAGAAGTACCATTTCTCAGCTAGACATGTTAACTTCACATATCTTAAACTTATTCATTGACCTCTCTCCTATGTTGTGTAAATTTTTTCTTGTCTGTTTTACTTACCATTCAATACAAACCTATAATATTTGTGATATATGTTCACCTAGTTCTCCTATCTTTTGTGTGTACATAGAAATACTATTATGTCAACAAAAGCAGAAATACTCTAAACCTCTTGCTGTCACAACAATTTCTATTTAACTGTCACATCACTGTCTTCTTCAATAACACTGATTACATTGCTTAAGTCAAAAAATCTTCTTTACTGCTTCAAGTAATCAGCTTATGTGCCTCATGAAACATACAGGCTCTATGTACTAGTGCAGCATATGCATTTGTACATAGCATACATAGTATTTCCATGCAGAAATCCTCAATATTTTCTGGTTTATCAAATATTTTGTTCATACTAAGGTAAAAATATTACAATTCAATTTTCCTTCGGTTCAACAAATAGATAATAGCATTACACTCATCTCAGAATTGGATTTTCTAGTCTATCAAAAATATAACTTTCCTCCGTTTAGATGCGGGTCAATTCTGTTAGTGAAATAGTTATAGATTATTGAATTGACTGTGGTTTAATACTGGTACTAACTGAATCAACCTGGAACAATAAAGTCACTTCTTGAGGAGTTTATCTGCAGAAATATGAGGCATGAAACTTAATGTTATTAAGCAACTGTTTTTGCTCTTTACTCTTTCTGCCAAATCATATGCCCTTTTCTCTTATGCACTTAAGTTCTATGAGGTTAAACAGAATAAATAATCATATAAGTAAATCAAATATTCCTGCTAATAGTATAGTTAGTTTACCTCCCAGATTGAATATATGCTTCATGTATTCCAAGATAGTTCATAATGGAAAACACCAGCCAAAATAATTAAATAAGAGACCTAAATTTTTCTTTGTACTCGTATATTCTTCTTAGTGTTTTCAGGAACATTGTATATTCTAATGTTATTAGCATGTCACATGACCTCATGAATGAGAACTGATTCATAAATTCAGTTCAAAGTATTTAAGATATAAACTATTTTAACTGAAACCTCATAAATGACTAATTTCTTCTTAATAGTGATCATAGACTGTATAAACAAATGAGAGGAAAACTGGCAACATAACACAGCTTCTTCATTTATTTGTTTTGCATTCACTTTTCTATACAAGAACAAAAGTAGTAAATATCTACAATCACATGCATACACACTCACATATACTCAAACATACATATACATCTGTGTGTATTTGTATACATGCTTATATGGTATGGGATGCCAAATGCACTTTTGCCGAAGGACAAGAAACCAAAGCCAAGAAGCTGAACGGACACAATGCCAAAAATGGACATAAAGCCAAACAGACACAATGCTGAACAGACATAAAGCTGAATGGACAAAATGCCGAAAAGACATGAAAATTAAAATATTTGATTATAATTTTATTCCTACAATATGACCATTTGACAGACTAAAATGTAGAAAAGGTAGATACATAAAACCACGTTTTAAATAGGTTTCTTTACTGGATTTACAACGTAAACATGTAATAATAATGTGATCAGGTGTTTATTTTAAAATTATTACAATTGACATATTAAAATGTACAAGCAAAAAATAGATAAGAGTATTTAAAAATTGTGAGTCAAAGATTGTAGAAATGCTAATCCTTCTTCTTAATCATAAAAACCACAAATGGTTTTTATCCTATCATTAATGGTATCATATTTTTTTGTTAGGGCATGATATATCAGTCCCTATAGTAGCCAGCTCAATTAGAATTTCATTGGATGCCTGCTCATTGCTAATAACCTTTAGTAATTTAGTGATTGTGGGATGAGTTACATAAAGTTTTTTTTTTAAAGCCTGATGCCAACTGTCAAGGGAATTGTTTGTTCTCAGAAAATTATCATGAACTCGAGTGTGGACAGACCACAAATCAACATCAAAAATTGATTTCTTTCGACGCCCTCTCTGGACTATTCCTAGCCACATACTTTCAAAGTAAACCAGATAATCACTCATCAGGTAGGTAGGAATGTTTTGTCTTTTTTATTAAGTCCTTCAGCTTTATGTCTGTTAGGTATTATGTCCATTCGGTATTGTGTCCATTCAACTTTATGTCCATTTGGTATTGTGTCCATTCAGATTTATGTCCATTCGGCATTATGTCCATTCGGCTTTATGTCCCTTCAGCATTGTCTCCATTCAGCTTTATGTCCATTTAGTATTGTGTCTGTTCAACTTCTTAGCTTTGGCTCCTTGTCCTTCGGCAAAAGTGCATTTGGCATCCTATCCATACACATGCTTATATACATGCACACATGCCCATATATAGAGATGTATAGAGATAAACATCATTCCCTTTGCTTTGTCAGATACATAAGGTGTTCGTTTTGGTAAGGTGAGGATTTTGTTTATTTATATATATTGGTACTATACTATGCTGACGAGTGGAAACTAGATTTCATTCTGGTAATCGTGAAATCAGTCAATACATAGTTGAGTTTTTTTTTTAAAAAAGGTTGGTTTTCCTCGCATTTGGTACTAAAATGTGTTTATTTGGGAAGTCTGGTGTGTGGCATTATTCTGTAGTAATGCCCTTATATAAATATATATATCATCATCATCATCATCATCGTTTAACGTCCGCT
>NC_068983.1:160375395-160376684 GCF_001194135.2 Octopus bimaculoides
GCAACCTGTCTTGAATTCCTCTGTGATTGCCTGGAGGACTATGATAAATAAGAGCGGGCTGAGGACGGAACCTTGGTGGACCCCTACCTCTACCCGGAATTCATTGCTGTACTCATTTCCCACCCTCACCTTACTGGCAGCATCTCTGTACATGGCTCGCACAGCTCTCACTAACCATTCTTCTATCCAAAGTTTCCTCATTGACCACCAGGTAAGGGATCGGGGGACCCTGTCAAAGGCTTTCTCCATGTCAACGAAAGCCAGGTACAGAGGTTTATCCTTAGCTAGGTATTTCTCCTGCAGCTGTCTCACTAGAAATAAGGCATCAGTAGTGCTTTTACCTGGCACGAACCCATACACACACAAAAACATGAATGCACACACTCATACACACACACACACACATCATATTCATTAGATAACGTCTGATTTCTATGCTGGCATGGGCTGGATGGCTTGACTGGATCCAATGAGCTGCAGAGCTGCATCATGTTCCATGTTTGCTTTATTGTAGTTTCTTTGGCTGAATGCTCTTTCTAACACAAATCATTTTACAGTATGTAATGGCTGTTATTTTCATGCCACTAGTACTGGTGAGGTTGTCAGTTGGCTTGAGGACAGGAAAGAACAAGAAAAGGAAAAACCATCAAGATTAAGTAGTGGGAATATTTGAGAAGTTGGTGAGGTGACTTTATGCTAGGGACAAGCAGAGATGTTTGACTATAGAGAAGATACATGTCTACCATATATTATATAAGGGTGGGATTACTTAGGGAAAAGATAAAATGATAGTGATGGGATACCAGATCAAAATCCTCAAAGAGATGATATGAGCAGGAAATGGGGAGACAATTATTGGAGTATTTTGTGGGGAGAGTAACAAATGGTTTGAAATAGGAGTAGAGGATAAAGTAGTAAGCTAAAACTAGAAAGAAGTAAATTGGGAAATGGAACATAAATTGTTATAAAATTTTGCCAGAAGATATTAATTTAG
Organism: Octopus bimaculoides; assembly: GCF_001194135.2. Taxonomy (NCBI): domain Eukaryota; kingdom Metazoa; phylum Mollusca; class Cephalopoda; order Octopoda; family Octopodidae; genus Octopus; species Octopus bimaculoides. The sequence goes on from NC_068983.1 coordinate 160,376,390, forward strand.
ATCAATTAAAAGTAGGAAGTTTATGTCATAGATAAACATAGTTTATTTAGTAATTTCTATACAGTGTAGTAGTATTAGTTATGGGCTACAGAGTAAATGTAGGAAAATAGCGATAAACATAAGTTCATATTAAAGTTCCTACAAGTGTTTCACCATTATAGTCAGTTTGGATCCCTGTAATAAATGTCCCAATTGTAAATTTAACCCTAGACACCTTGTATGTATATGTATATGAAGACAGCAGGTGGTGTAGACAACAAACAGATGTATTATATATATATATATATATATATAT
>NC_068983.1:160378204-160380065 GCF_001194135.2 Octopus bimaculoides
ATATATAATACATCTGTTTGTTGTCTACACCACCTGCTGTCTTCATCATATATATCATCATCATCATCATCATCATCGTTTAACGTCCGCTTTCCATGCTAGCATGGGTTGGACGATTTGACTGAGGACTGGTGAAACCGGATGGCAACACCAGGCTCCAGTCTGATTTGGCAGAGTTTCTACAGCTGGATGCCCTTCCTAACGCCATATATATATATATATAGGGTGTTCAGGCTAAATTTAACAATTTTTTATATCTCCTTCTTTCAAGAACAGCTTCATGTATTGGTGAAAAGTCAATGGCATAGGAGAGCATAAGGATTAATACAGTAGTTGAGAAAAAGTTAGTTGACATGAAAGACTGAAGACCATCTGAGTATTGGAAAAGAGTTACTTGTAATATGATGATTTGTGCTGGATAACAAAATGCCAATATTATGATCGCTGGTCAATGCTCTGTGAACAGTGTAAAGGTTGTAAGATGAGGTGTTGACAGATGTAAGTGGACTACAAAGCTGTGGCCAACAAGAAGGGGCACAGCAAATGTTCTGACTGTGTCCATGTGCCAGAATTTGTCTAACAACTGCAGACAATGTGATGGAAGATCTGAGCAAAGGAATCCTGGCTTTGGTGAGAGATAAATGTTGGAGTCACCATCATGAAGCTGGTCCTGAATAAGCGCCTTTGATACCATTTATACAAGAAGTGCAAAGGACAAACTCTGACAACCAAAGCCAAAGAGAACCTCTGCACAAAGGCAAAGAAGCTTCTGAACAATCTGAGGCATCCTGTTCAACCAAGGATGGTCTAGATTTTTCTCAGATGAAAAGAAATTCTGCAAGGATCAGTTGCACAATACACAGAACAACAGGTGGCTGCCTGCAATCCACGTGATGTCCCACATATCATGAAAACCAAGTTCCCCAAACTGTGATGGTTCTTGGGTGTGTCTCCAATGAAGGTGATGTCCTGTTACCCATCTTTGAACAGGGCTTTAGGCTCAGTTCAAACAGCTATGTGAAACTGCTTGCTTGACACTGTGGTCAATCTCTGGCTGGAGAGGGTTGCTGCTGAAAGATCAAATATGAGGCTGCAGGATTTGAGCCCTTGCCATACCTCAGGAAAATTACATAAGTAATCGTTGGGCAATTACTACTCCACCAGCCCTGATTTCTGGTCTCTTAGTTCCTAGATTTTTAACTCCATGAGATACTATGTGTTGGGTGCAGTTGAGAAACATACCAACAGCTCTGCCTGCTGCACCAAGGCTGAGCTGGTGGCTTAAAAGGAGGAGGCATTCAAAGATCTTCCCAAGTACACAGTGAGGAATGCATACACCAGGTTCTAGAGGTGTCTTTAGGCTGTGATGGAAGCTGAGGGCAGTTACATTGAGTAAACTGTTATCTCCTAGCCATAATCTAGGTGGCATTTTTTTTTATATTTTCAAATACTTTTATTCTTGGATGGAATATTGTGTTTTCTTTTCTTATTATGCAAAGTGTTAAATGTTACACACACACACACACACACACACACACACACATATATATATATATGTATGTATGTATGTATGTATGTATATATGTGTGTGTGTATACATATATATATTTATATACATACATTCTTTTTATTCTTTTTCTTTTACTTGTTTCAGTCATTTGACTGCGGCCATGCTGGAGCACCGCCTTTAGTCGAATCAAATCGACCCCAGGACTTATTCTTTGTAAGCCTAGTACTTATTCTATCGGTCTCTTTTTGCCGAACCGCTAAGTTACGGGGACCTAAGCACACCAGCATCGGTTGTCAAGCGATGTTGGGGGGACAAACACAGATACACAACATATACACACATACATATATA
>NC_068983.1:160380483-160386774 GCF_001194135.2 Octopus bimaculoides
TATATATATATACGCACATACATACATACACTTACATGTGTGTGTGTAATTATCTTATCATGTGTAATCTGACTTTGATTAAAGAATGAAAAGCTGAACATATTGTAAAGAAACAGCAAAATGAAATAAGATAATAGTTTGCTCTCTTCAGAGGAGAAAAAGAAAAAGAAATGTTGATGTATGATTTAAAGTGATAGAAAATAAAGCAAGAGTTGTCAAAAATAAGAGGAAAGTGTCAATGCTGTGTAAAAGATCGGAGTCAAACAAATAGCTCCTGTGGAAGCTTATCGAAACTTGACAACTGATGTAGATCACTTTGAATATATAAAAACGGTAAGGGTAAAAACTACAAGATGGTGGTATCTTTGGAAGAATTGGATAAAAGTAAAATGAAATTATTGATATTTCATTTAGCTTCACCAATAAGTAAATGTCAATCCGAAAGGAATACTGTTTGTAGGAAAGGCTTGAAATATAAAAAAGAAAAAAGAAATAAACAATTACTTATATTGGAAAATTGGAAGGAAATATACTGCAAGTGAGAAGTGAAGAAGGAGAAGAAATGAAGGAAAAATGTATAATTGAAGAATATAAGAGATGTCAAGGAATTAAAAGTCAAAATAAAATTGAGAGGGTTAAAATAGAATCCATATTTACATTTAGGTACACATACATACATACATACATTCATACATACATACATACATACATACATACATACATACATACATATTTATGTGTAAAGATACACAACTCACATGTTCAAACAGACATGCACTAATATACTAATATAAAAAGATAGATAGATAGATAGCTTGATAGATAGATAGATAGCTTGATAGATAGATAGATAGATAGATAGATAGATAGATAGATAGATAGATAGATAGATAGATAGCTTGATAGCTATATATCTATCAAGCTAGCTAAATAGACAGACAGACAGACAGACAGATAGATAGATATCTTTAATTGATCATTTGGTAGTCAAGAAAAGAATGTCTTGTTTAGGAATAAAATCTAGGATAGACTATCTTGTGATTTGCCAAGTAAATTTTGTTGTTTTACTTCACATGTAGTACATGTGAATGCACATGAATGGAACAAATGCAGAAGTTCTTCCATTTCTCTAAACACTATTTTGCTGAACCAATGAGGAACCAACCAAAATCAGTGACTAAATTTCAATCAAATCACACTCTACCATCTTGAATAAGGAGAAAGCATTGGCAATGTAGTCATAAAATCTCAAAAAAATATAAGATAGCCTTAAAAGGATTGCCCTTTGGTAATAAATCTGCTTGATCAGGAGCTAACTGGGAACCAAACAGCAATGCTATATTGCATTAAGTTCATTACAACATTTGTCTTCTTCAGATACCAAATTAGTATACTTGTGATTTGATATAATAAGCTTGTAAACCAGGTAATTCCCTTTGTGCTTTAGCAAATCGTTTTTTGTCTTTAAGAAGACAATATCACTCACAGACTAATTATTTCTTGTGATCTAAATAGCTGAATGAATGATTAGTGTGATACTAATCTATTAGAATTTGTTTTAGTGCCCTTAAATTCTTGAACCTATTGAATGTGTGAGTACATTTTAGCAGGTGTGATTTCATTTGTCTTATGACCCTGGAAGTCACAGAAGTGGGTAGTTCCTTAGTTTTGTGTTTATGGTTGAAAATAATGATGTTTCTGGTAATTAGCAACTGTAAACACAAAACCCTGTAGCCACTTTCTTTTCCAAGGGTAATTTATGCAAAAATGCACCACCCACTAAAGTGTACTCATGGGTTCAAAGGATTCATTTGTCCTCCTACTAGAACTGATTGTGCTTTCCATAGTCGTCAGTTCTTAGTATTTCCATTGTGGTATTATTGTGCATCATTCTTTCCATTCACACTGAAGACATGTGTGTCAATTCTATCCTCACCGTAGTTTCTCTGTTTTTTCAGCCTAAGTATCAACACATTTTGCATGTATGGCACGAATGTGCTTAATTCCGCATGCTGATATGTGTGAGTATGAATGTGTGTGTGTGTGTGTGTGTGTGTGTGTGTGTGTGTGTGTGTTTGTGTGTGTGTATGGGGTGTGTGTGTATGGTGTATGTGTGTGAGTGTGGTGTGTGTGTATGGGGGGTGTATATGGTGTATGTGTGTGAGTGTGGTGTGTGTGTATGGTGTGTGTGTGAGTGTGGTGTGTGAGTGTGTGAGGGAAGAGAGAGATAAGGATGGAAGTGAAAGAGAGAGGGAGAATTAGAGATAGGGAGAGAGTGAGAGATAGAAGGAGAGCGAGAAATAGGAGGAGGATAAGAGAAAGAGAGAAGAGGGAGAGTGAAAGAGAGTAAGAGACAGGAGGAGAATGAGAGAGAGAGAATGTGTATGTGTGTGTGTGTGTATGTGAGTGTGTGTGTGTATGTGTGTGTGTGTGTATGTGAGTGTGTGTGTGTGTGTGTGCGTGTAGGAGTACAAGCAGTGTTGAGTAGTAAAAATTTGCATCAGAGGTTTTGTGAAAAAAAAAAGATGCCCGAGCAGGCAATAAAATATCAATATAAAATCCACAGGCCTATAAATTTTTATTTACCATGGGAATCGTAGAATGTAAAATATCATTGCTTTAGCTCTTGCCTAAAAATGAAAGAACTAGGGTTAAAACTTTAAGTTGAGGAATTTATTTGATGGAAAGAGAGGTTATCAAGCAAGAGGGGTGATGTGAGAGGGCTGGAAGTCAAAGATAGTTGATGAATAAAGGAAAACTGTCAATGCATTGGACAGGAAAGCAGATATATACATCCCTCATATATACATCGCTCATATAACTCCTAAAACAGATAGAGTTAAGGTGATATATTTAAGTATTGTGGACAGGAGAAAGATGATAAAATACATACGAACATTACATCAACCAATTACAAAGAATTCCATTTGAAAAACATCAGTCTTCTGTGGAGAGAGGGGCAGAAATATCAGTACAGGAACAGAAATAATGCAGTTTTGACAGGGTGTGGGAACCTACATGCTAACATACATATATACATAACATCATCATCATTTAATGTGTTTTCCATGTAGGCATGCAGTGCTTGGTTTGACAGGAGCTGGCAAGATCAGGAGCCACACCGGGTTCCATTGTCTGTTTTGGCATGGTTTGGGTGCTATTAATGTGATGCTATCACCAGTGTTTTTTACGTGGCACCAGAACAGGTGTTTTTTTTTACATCACACCTGAACCAACAGGATCACCAAGTACCTTGCAGTACAAGAAAATCCTGAACTGGGAGGTGATGAGTAGTATTGAGTGGTATGTGATGTTGCACCAGGTGAGAGATTTAAAGTACAGAAGGGATAGATATAGGTGTATTGCTGTAGAGTTGGTACATGGATATCCTAGTTGGAAAACAAAGGAAAATAAGTTAGATGGTAAGATGAAGGGAGTGAGAGTGAGAGAGATGACGTCAGGGATGTGTTGGGACATGCTGTCCCAACACATTGGGGGTAGTGAGAATTGGTGGAAAAACTTGGCGTGGGTGATTGGACAGGATGAAGTGACTGTAGCAAATGATGGAGAGGAATATAGGAGAGGCTCAAAGGCATTAAGCATGATAGCAGGCAAATAAGGAGTTGATGATGGAGAGTACCACAAGGAGGGGAGACAAGCACAGAAAGTAGGTAGGTGGAGATAGCAGGTGGGCAAAGAAGGTTACTGGTGGGGGGGGTAGTAAAAGTAACTGAGAAAGCTAGAGGGTGTAGTGTGTGCTTATTCTGCTCTCAGGTGATAAAGTAAGTGATGGGTGTTAGGGGATGAAATATGGGTGGAGGGTAGAGGATTGACAGGGTAAAGCCTATCATGCACAAATTCTGTTGTAGTGGGCAGGTCATCTTGAGTACAACAATGTACCATATATCTCGGTCTTTTGTCATCTCCTTCACCAATATATAACAATATAAAATTGTATACTCATTCACATTTACACACACTATCATTCATGTGGTGTGTGTGTGTGTGTGTGTGTGTGTGTGTGTGTGTGTGTGTGTGTGTGTGTGTGTGTGTGTGTGTGTGTGTGTGTGTGTGTGTGTGTGTGTGTGTGTGTGCATGCATGTGTCTATACAGACAAGTAGATTGATGCATACACACACTCACACACATACACACACTCACACACATACACATACACATATGCATGAACGTACACACACACACACACACACACACACATTTTATCTTTTATCGTTTACTTGTTTCAGTCTTTGGACTGTTACTTTGTTGGGTCACCACCTTGAAGGGTTTTTAATCATACAAAATGACCACAGTATTTAATTTTTTTAGAGCCTGATACTTATTCTATCAACCTCTTAGGCTGAACTGCTAAGTTATGGGGACATAAACAAATCAACAATGGTTGTTATGTAGTGGTGGGGGGAATAAGCACAAACACACACATACATACACTCATTAATACATACATATTATATATACATATATATATATATATATATATATATATATATATATATATATATATATATACTTATATATATAAATGTATATATATATATATACATATATATAAATATTTATACACACACACACATATATATGTATATATGTATCACATGACGTGTAAATGGTTATTACATATTTTATTGCAGTAAATTCAACTCAGATCTGTTTCCAATAATCATTATAGGTTCGTTTATCTATTGGCTTACTCAATTGGTCCATTGATCAGTTCAGGAAAATTGAACGACCTTAAATAATTATTGCTATCCTCATCAGAGCAGAGATAAATAAAAGGTTTAGACATTGGAAGGGGAGCAAAAAGGGGCAATAAGTATAAAGTGAATGGTAGAGAGACAAAGAGAAAAAAGGGAAAAAGTAGTGACATGTTGTACTAAAGGAAAATTCTCAATTAAGACCAACTTCACATGTGCTTCCCAGAACCTTATCTATATCCTAACCTGCTCAAGTTGTGGCCACAATTATGTGGGCCAAATGAGCCTTATTTAAGATGCAGAATCATGCTGCATAAAGGACAAATTCGTTTTCCTCAATACAGGCAGATAGACCAGAGCGAACATATCGACAGATGCGCAAAAAATAAAATGCCAAATTTCCATATCTTTCCATTATACCAATGCAAAAATTCAATCTCCTTACAAGAGCGCCTAAACCAGGGAAACCTGTTCAAACAAAAGTACAGACCACACCTTAATATACAAACTTGACTACTTCAAAAATTATACTGAGGAGTTAGTTATCCCCCTTGCCACCTGTTGCTTCCCTTTGTCAACTCTTTAGACTCATTCTTATTTTTCAAGCATCCAAAATGGCGAAACCCCTTTGTCACAAGAATTGATTACTTCACAATGTCCCTTGAAAAGCTAATTTAAATAGTGAAAACTGGTTGGATATCACGACATCCATAAAATATGTATATATATTAAAAGAATTTCTTTATAAAAAGATATTAAACTATGTGAAATTTTTTATATATGTTTTCCGCATATTTTCAGCGATATATATAGTCACAAAGAGGATATTTAAACTTCTTATAGGAATATTTATCCAAGATAACCTAGTTTAATATATTAAATGTTGAAGAGATAATTCTTCAATGAATATATTATATAGAATATCATAAAATGTCAAACATTTTTATCGAGTTACAAAACAGAGAGACCTAATGGATACAACTTAATTTATTAATTTATCAACATATTCTCCAGCAATTTTTCATTTCACAAACAAGATGAAAATTACAAAACATATATAAATATATAATTTTGCATTTTAAATACCTTGTATGGAAAATTATAATGTAATCCTTATTGCCCTCTGCATACCCTGATGATTTTCTATACAAGGTATTTAAAATGCAAAATTATATATTTATATATGTTTTGTAATTTTAATTTTGTTTGTGAAATGAAGCAGTTGTTGGTGAATCATCATCATCATCATTATCATCGTTTAACGTCCGTTTTCCATGCTGGCATGGGTTGGACGGTTTGAATGAGGTCTGGAGAGCCAGCAGCTGCACCAGGCTGCAATCTGATCTTCCCAATGCTTCTACAGCTGGATGCCCTTCCTAACATTAGATCTCTTTGTTTTCTAACTCAATGAAGATGTTGTATATTTTAAGATATTCTATATCATCATCATCGTTTAACGTCCGCTTTCCATGCTAGCATGGGTTGGACGATTTGACTGAGGACTGGTGAAACCGGATGGCAACACCAGGCTCCAGGCTGAGTTGGCAGAGTTTCTACAGCTGGATGCCCTTCCTAA
>NC_068983.1:160388086-160390137 GCF_001194135.2 Octopus bimaculoides
GACTATGGTAAATAAGAGGGGGCTGAGGACGGAACCTTGGTGGACCCCTACCTCTACCCGGAATTCATTGCTGTACTCATTTCCAACCCTCACCTTACTGGCAGCATCTCTGTACATGGCTCGCACAGCTCTCACTAACCATTCTTCTATCCCAAGTTTCCTCATTGACCACCAGATAAGGGATCGGGGGACCCTGTCAAAGGCTTTCTCCATGTCAACGAAAGCTAGGTACAGAGGTTTATCCTTAGCTAGGTATTTCTCCTGCAACTGTCTCACTAGAAATAAGGCATCAGTAGTGCTTTTACCTGGCACGAACCCAAACTGCATCTCATCTAAATTGATTCGCTCCCTAATTAGTTGGGCTATGACCCTCTCTGTTTGTGCAGTATAAAAAAATTGTCAGCATAAAACTTGAAATTTTGTTAATATAGGATTGAAAAGATTAAGCTAATATATTTGTTCCTTGTATGTAAACTTACTTATTATTTATTTAATAGTTAACATGATGTTATTTGCTTTCATTCATGACTAAGCTAAACAATATTTAAAGTGTAACATAATAAATTATGGTGCATATTGAAATCTATTTATGAAATTTCATTTTATTATTTTGATTAATTTTCAGGATTCTGATTATGTAACAGAATCAAAAACAAGGAAAGCTAAAACAACTGTGGCCACTGTTTCAAAATGAAATCACTGTTCTCATGATATTTCATTTAAAATAAAAGTTGTGCAATAAGCTACAGTAATAGCTGCAAAACTGCATTTCAGTTTGGTATTTCAGAAAAACATGTCTGTGAATGGCTGAAAATTTCAAAAGAATTATAAGAAATTCTTTGTACCAAAAACAAACATGGTAGACTGACATGTTCTCTTTTCCTGTAGAGGAACAGCAACTAAAGAAATGGCTCCTTGGTCTCAGATAAGATAGCCAGCATATAACAAAAGGGGCCATATACCTGAAGGTTAAGAAGTTAATCTGCTGCCCAGAATCGACATGCTGATGAGAGACTAGATTAGGTTAAAGGCTGCTTTTGACATGGATTACTAATTTTCAGCATTAAATAATTAGGCTTTGAGTTATTGATCATTATTTAGTCCACCAAATCAAAAATATTGCTAAAATAGCCATATTTTTTAACACCTACCCACCCACCCAATAAAAAGACAACAGATATTGTTTGAATGTCACAATTACAATAAGGCTTCAGCATCCATATCTGTTACAACAGTTCACAAGTTTCGATATTTTCTACCAACTGTGATTGTAGGTACTTATGGGTCTTATACTTGAATCAGGTGTGATTCATGGTCATCCATACACATGAGGGTACCTTATAGTCAAGAAGTCTGCTTCCCAATGATATGATTTTGACTCCAGCAAATGTTTCCCAGGACCAACTAAAGCCTTGTGAATGGATTTAGTTGATGGAAACTGAAATACATATATATGTATTATACTTCATTCAAATATATATATGTCTGTGTCTATTTGTATACAATGTATGAATGTGTGTGTATGTGCCTGTGTGTATGTGGATGTACTTAGGAGTAGTTTGTCTTACCTTCTCTTTACATCATATGATAGTTATAAAATGAGTATCAGTCATACAAGTGGTGTCATCCATTTCCAAATTTCCAGTCTTCCATGGAAGCATGTCCATCCATGTGGAAATATCACCCAGGTTGGAAACAGAGAGGGTATCCAGTTACAGAAAATTTGACTCAACAAATCTCATTTGACCCATGCAAGCATGGAAATGTAGACATTAAAGTGATTATATATATATATATATGTATATATATATATATAGTCAAATCTAATAAAGGAACATTAAAAATAACAATAACAAACAAGAGGACATGCACGTGGAATGTATTTGTTTGACACTCGGTAAAAAGAGAGAGTTTTTGAAGTTTCGAGCATAGCTCTTCATCAGAAAGGAAAAAGGAAAAAAAAATCACTAACAGCATGTGTGTAGTTACATTGCTGTATACACACACACACACACACACACACAGGAGCCTTGAAGTAAAAACATTTTCTT
>NC_068983.1:160391037-160400296 GCF_001194135.2 Octopus bimaculoides
ATATATATATATATATATATATGTATATATATATATATAGTCAAATCTAATAAAGGAACATTAAAAATAACAATAACAAACAAGAGGACATGCACGTGGAATGTATTTGTTTGACACTCGGTAAAAAGAGAGAGTTTTTGAAGTTTCGAGCATAGCTCTTCATCAGAAAGGAAAAAGGAAAAAAAAATCACTAACAGCATGTGTGTAGTTACATTGCTGTATACACACACACACACACACACACACAGGAGCCTTGAAGTAAAAACATTTTCTTACGCATTTATCTACCTATCGACTTTCTCTCTATGCTGTTTTTCTTTTTGTTTTGTTATTTCTTTTTGGCAAAATATATTGATCTAAAGTCATTGCTCTATTCATTGTATAATATTTTATTTAAGAAATGTCCAAACAGTATCAATCCATTCATTATTGAGCAAAATATTTCTAAATTGAACAATGACTTAGATTTGAAAAAAAATCATTTGTTATTAACCAAGTTAGGAACCATTTGGGAAAACACTAACGTTATAGAACTTTTAAACATTCACTAATGCTTTTAATGACAAAAACAAAATTGAATCATTCAAGTTAAATTTTGTTTTGTCATTCACAGTCATTCCTCAAGGCTCCAGGGACTTAAACCTTGAATCAAACAAAATTATCCATTCGTTTTCAGAAATATTTTAATAATTTTAATCTATTACTTCCAATTGTTGAAGTTATATGTGGTTCTGTTGGTTTTTGTTAGTAAAATACGATAAGTTATTCAGTTCATTTTTTTGCTTAACTCAACCAAAATTCTATTACAGAAGATTGAAAGTAAGAAGCTAGTAATGTCTTTACTAAGTTTCTGATTCAATATTACATATATAAGTTCAAAGTTCATTTCTTACAATGCAATTTAACAAGGTTATACTTCAATGCAAGAAAAGTTGAAATTTTTCTTAAAGGGTTTCAAAACAATGTTAATATATTAACGTTTTCTTAGATTTACTTTTAGACTATTGTTTTTATCACTGCTGTTATTTGAAATACCACAAATCTTCCTTTTCTGTCTTTCTTTGACTTAATATCCTCTTTCCATCTTATTTACTATTTTCAAGTTTTTTTTGTTCTATTTTATTTTATTTATTTATTTACTTTTTGTGCTATGCTATTCAAAGTGTAAAGTCTCTTCAAATGTTTTAGAATATTTCCATAAGGTATAAATGATATCAATAAATATTTCTGAAGAAAATTAATACAAAATATGTTTTCCCAGTAATTGATTTATAATAATTTTGTCATCAGCTTATTTATTGCTTTTATTACAACAATTTTGCTGCTTATCTTAAAATTAACACCAAGTTTGAAGAATTGATATCAGTATATGAGTATTTGCAATTTTCTCTGCCCCTACCCTTGCCCCATAAAAAAATTCATGTTTCTTTCAAAATTATTAATTTCTATTTGATAATTTTCTGATATTTTTATACAGTATTTTATAGTTTAGTGCACAGTTACTACATTAATAGTACATTTTCTTGAGCTGTCTAAATGTGTAACCATCTTAGAGTTGATCTATGTTCAGTCTGAACACTTTGGAAACTTATTTCAATTCTACATGTGAACAGTAGGGAGTGTAAAAAATTTCTAGAAAGATTTAATCTCAAGTAGTCAAAGAAAGTAAAACAATGGTGTTTTGAATCTTTCAAAGTTAGGAGAGGAACCTTTTAAAACTCTTTGAATAACCAATAGTTCAATGTTATTCTTGGCAATCACAACCAAAACACAATATATTTAAGTCTATTGTTTAAGATATATAACAATATTTTGTATATTTTTGTTTTTTCATTATGTCTACATATAATTTTGCTCATGAATGCATTTATCACTTTAAAGTTGTTGCTATTAATTTTACAACTTCGTCAATAACAAAACACTGGTACAATTTGAACTTGAAAGCATATGATCTTGAGTCTCATATTCTGCTATTAAACGACCACTCTATTATTCTAAACAATAAGAAATGAACAATGTAACTTTGACGAAAAAAAAAAAAGAAAATAGAAAATAGAGAACAGAATTTGTTATTCCATTGCTGGAAATATAATTGTATTGAGATCATGCATATAGATTTTTTGGCATTCAATAATCAATGAAAGAGAGAAAATAGGAAAAGTTTACTTTAATTCAAATTAATTATACAAATGGATAATAAATTGTATCAGAGAATGAAGCTAAGAAAAAGTTTGAAACAGTTGAGAACAATAAAATCAATAAGATAAAGTGTCCACAACAATAGGTGAATGGTATCAGATATAATTCAGAGAGGAAAAAGAACTCAAGATCAGTACATGTCATCAGTTGCTTTGGCCTTACACACAGGCTGGCTTTTACACATCACTCTTTAGAATTAAGATGTCAGCCATAGATGTTGAGTTATCTGGTAAATATAACCTATTTGCTTTGGTTATCATCTTACGAAGTGACCATAGTATTTATTGAATTGCATTATAAATGGTGATATTGTGCAGTTGACTAATTTTAGAACTGACAAATATCAGTAGGGGTTTTGTGTCAAAAGAGCAACATAACCTTCATCTAACCTTATACAGAAGTCTTTTATCACAAAAATAAAACTTAGCAATCATTATGGAAGTTAGTGGTTAACTGGGACTTTTTTTTGAATATTAATTACTTTTGGCCTGTTGTTGTTGCTATTGTTGTTATTGATTTACCTACAGTCTATTGTACTGATAGAATCTTAGCTATTCTTCTGATTTACTAAGTTGTTAGTTCATTTTTTTTTTCTTGCTTTCTAATAGTTCAATGTATCTCTTCCTCTTATGAATTAAAATGTCAGCAATGGTTTGGATAGCTTGACCTTTCTGATCTTTCCCAAATGGTCCTCATACTTATGTGAAGGTACATGAAACACACTTATATGCACATCCTTCACTCTCTTGTATTTAGATATTAACACAAAGCTAAAAGAAGAATCCTGAATTTACTGTTTGCCATGCATTTTTCAATGGAATCTTTGTTGAGATAGATTTAGCAAAATTTTTGGCAGTTGCATTTCGTTGAAGCAATTCTGTTTTACATCTAGATATCTTTCCCATGGCTAAGTATTTAATGCTAAATCTAGCTAGAATCTCTTCATAAGCTAGACAACCTCAGGTAAACAAAGATATTTATCATTTTAGATACAATGCACAAGGTTTACAACTGTACGGTTTGAACATATGATTGCACAGCTTCAGTAGTTACCATTTTAATCTCAGATAAATATACTGCAATGATAAACAAACACAAGATTGTGTTATATTTTGGGATGGTTATCCCCACCCCGCCACAAATAAACGCATACACTATATATTCATTCTTCACTTCAGATTTATTATTGTTCTTATTTTATGTCCTTTGTCTGAAAATCTTTTGTCACACATCCTGTGACCTCTTCACCAACTCTCCATCTCACATGTCTCCTCTTCCATTTAGTCCACTCTTTAGATCGTTTTCTCTTTATCACAAAATTAAGAAACCTGATCCTTTCTTTAACCATTAAAAATGACTACATCTTCCTAAATTCTTAAACAGTTATTCAGAAATCTAGATTATAGCATATGTCCATATTACTTCTATTGATAATATGGTGATACTAAATGTTATGGTGAAATAAAGAGTAAATACTGTCTGTAAAGCAATTTTGTATATATGTATATGTATATGTATACTTGTTTCAGTCATTTGACTGCGGCCATACTGGTGCACCACCTTTAGTTAAGCAAATCAACCCCAGAGCTTAATCTTTGTAAACCTAGTACTTATTCTATCGGTCTCTTTTGCCAAACCACAAAGTTACGGAGGCGTAAATACAACAGCATCGGTTGTCAAGTGATGTTGGGGAGACAAACACAGACACACAAATATAAACACACATAGACATATATATGCATATATGACAGGCTTCTTTCAGTTTCCATCTACCAAATCCACTCACAAGGCTTTGGTCGGCCTGAGGCTATAGAAGAAGACACTTGCCCAAGGTGCCACACAGTGGGACTGAACCCAGGACCATGCAGTTGGTAAGCAAGCTACTTACCACACAGCCACTCCTACATATGTAATTTTATTAGATTTTATTATTTCTTGACAAAATCTTCAAAATAGAAAAGATGAATAGGTTGATTCTGACATTCTACTGAATAAGGTAGAACTATATATATATTTGTGGAGGCACATGGCCTAGTGGTTAGAGCAGTGGACTCACAGTTGGGGGATTGTAAGCTCCATGCAGCTCTAGTTGAAAGCAATAGTGAGCTTCTGCTAACTCTTTCACCATAACTTTCTCTCACTTTTTCCTCCTGCATCTAGCAGCTCACTTGTGACAGACCAGCATCCCATCCAGTTGGGGAACCTATATGCCAATGAAACTAGGAAACCGGCCCTTATGAGCCAGATATGGTTCGAGAAGGAACAAACGACAAAGGAATAAGTCATGTTTTCTGTTAGCAGATCCAACTGAATTCATGCAAAAACAATATCACCCTAGAATATTCAATGATATTAGTTTCTCTCTGTATGAAACATTCAATTACCATTTATGTACAATAATAATTCTTATCATGTGATAATTCCTCAAACCAAGCATGTAGTAAAAGAGCATTAGAATATATAATGATGAGACAGTGGTATAATCTGTATTGTTTTATTACTGTTAATAAAACCTGAACAAGATGACAGAACTTGTCCTCAACATAAAATGCAGGCTTTAAACCATTTTCTTTCAAGATGTGGTCATGGCCGTGTGTTTAAGAAGTTTGCTTCCCAATTACATGATTTCAGCTTCAGTTGCAGTGCATGGCCCCTTGGGCAAATATCTTGTATTATAGTCCCAAGTTAATCAAAACTTTGTAAATAGATTTTGGTTGACAGAAACTGAAAGAAGCCCAGTACATATATATATACATACATATATATAAATATATGGTGGTTATCTACTCCTTATGCAGTTTGACCAACTCCTGTACCTACACCTTAGAACCATCATGGCATCTGATTTGGCTTTTTAAACAAGACAATGTTTTGAAAAGACACTACCATAGATTGCATATTCGATTTGGACCACTAAGTGCTGCAGTTAAATTCTGATCTTTGTAGATCTTAAAATGTCTTTTGAGGCCTCTGTTAGATTAGCAGACCTTCTGGCATACATCTGTACATACATACATATATATAATGGACTCTGCTGTCATTAGACAACATATGCAGGTTCAAAAATTTCTTATCGAACAATCACACAGATGATTTGTCTATAGTGATCAAATGTTTGTGTACACATAAGCTCACTCCCTCCATCAAATCGACATTACCTGTAGAGGTGCAACTGGGTGCCACATGTCAAATGTTGAAATGACCGTAGAAGAACGTGAAATGAAGTGCTTTGATCAAGAACACAACGCAATGTCCAGTCTGGGAATGAGACACTTGATCTTGTAGTCATGAGTGCAACACTCTAACCACTAAGCCATGTGCCTTCACACACACACACACACACACACACACACATATATATATAAACATTCATATATAAGTAAATGTGAGTGAGTGTGTGTGTGTGTGTGTGTGTGTGTGTGTGTGTGTGTGTTTGTATGTGTGTGTGTGTGCATGTGTGTGTGTGTGTGTGAGTGTTCTTTCGTTTTGCAAAGTAGCTGTAAACGATCATCACTGTCTTACAAGTACTGTCCTTTATTTCCAGTCTTCCACCAAAAACATTTTAGCTTGCTTGGAAACAGGTGGAATTGGTAACAAGAAGGGCATCTGTTTCTA
Organism: Octopus bimaculoides; assembly: GCF_001194135.2. Taxonomy (NCBI): domain Eukaryota; kingdom Metazoa; phylum Mollusca; class Cephalopoda; order Octopoda; family Octopodidae; genus Octopus; species Octopus bimaculoides. The sequence continues at coordinate 160,396,852 of NC_068983.1, forward strand.
GAAAATTTACATCAATGAATCAATCTGACCAATATGATGATAATGAGGATGTTGATGATGATGACAACAATGATGATGAGGAGAAGGAAGAAGAGGAAGAAGAATATTAAGTGAAGGATGTAATATAATTCTGTGAAATTGATAATTTATTTTCTGCAAGATAAATGGACTATGGAAATGTTTTAATAAAACCGCCAACGAAATTCATATTTGATAATAAATAAGGAGTAAATTATCACTTGTAAAATAAATGTAGAGGAGCTGCTTTGGTGCTTTTCAGCTTTCTGAAGATTTTCATTCATCATTATTTCTGTTCATTTTTTTAAAACTAAAAATGAAAACTAGATTATCATGCCAGCATTTTTTCTACCCTTCCTATTTATTGGAAGGCTTTCACTTCAGCCATTTGACCTTGTCGGCAATATTTTATCACTTTTGTCATATTAAGGAGGACTAGCTCTAAAGATGTGTTTGTACCACATTCCGGCTAGAAACTTTATTTTTAATAAGGCTTAAAAGAGTAAAATAATATTAGGTCTTCATGCTTCTGCAAATATGATGGAAAAAATTTGAGTGGGAGATACTAACAATCTCAACAAGATGTATGTTCACTAATACCAGTAAACAAATTTTGCTAGGCCCACATTTTGAAAATCCTTATCTTATTTTATTGCAAAAGATGCTTAATCCAGATAGGATTTAAGGAAATGCTTATTTTTTTTTTTTAACCCTGGTATTTTTTCTATTGGTTTCTTTTGTCAAACCACTAAGAAGTGAGAGGAACATAAACACACCAGTTGTCAAGCAGTGGTGGAGTAAGACACACACACACAAACATACATACATATATATATATATATATATATATATATACAATGAACTTTCAGTTTCCATCAACCTATTCCACTCACAAGGCTTTGGTCAGCCTGTGGCTATAGTAGAAGCACACAGTGGGACTGAACTGAGATCCATGAGGTTGTATGACCTGCTAGAAATATCAGTGAAATTTCCTTCAGATTTTAGATAAGGACGGACTAATTCTACAATGTAGTCCTAGATACACTATATCTGAACAGAAATTTGGATGGTCATGAGTTAAATATATTTGATCAAATATTCATCTAAGCCATGCACTAACACTTATATAATACATTAGAATATGAGAAAAGTAATGACTTTCTGTGAGAAGAAACTATTACAAATATTTCAGAGTGTAGATTCCATTTTATGCCATGGGGAAGAAAAAGAAAATTATTCTACTGTTTCATTACTGAGGTTTTTATGATCAAAGAATATTTGTAAACTCGTTATTGATACTTTTAAATTTAGGAAGTGGGATATTTGGGGATATCTGGTATTTATGCCTTTCCCAAAGTTATCAGCTCAGTAATGTATCTATGAATGACTTTACTGAGAGTTTACCACCCACACTATGACACCTACCACACACTTACAAACTGCTTATGTATTCAGAGTAGAACACTCACTCTGCATGTATGTACAGTAGTAGTAGTAGTAGTAGTAGTAGTAGTAGTAGTATAGGGGCATGCACTGTAACAGCATATCACTGCATCTGCCACTTCTTGATGATTCCTTACAACTCCTGGCAAATGATGGCTTTGCTCCTCTCAAGCAGCAACACTCCAACCTATGCATGTTTGGATAATCATTGCTTGTGAGGGTTTAACAAGGTCAGAGTGCAAATCCTACTTCAATCTCAATTAGTCACATTCTATGACATGCAGTGGAAACACTGGGTCTATTCTTTGACATGCTGGTCCACACAAAGCATATGTACCTATTAAAACGTATCCAAAAAGAAGACAACTACCACCAGGTAAGGCTTCATGAACAAATCCTCTGAGCATTACCTTCTGGCTATATGATTCTGTATCCTGTGGCTGTCAACTCTATCATAACTACAACGTTTTGCTTCTTTCAGATTGTTAAATCTATATTTCATTCATCTTAAACTCATTCAATACATTTACTTATTTCTTCTGACCCTTATTCTAAAAACAACCCTCTGAATTATAGGTCTCTGGGCAAAGAAATGTATTAGGGACCTACATAAACTTTAGCATACCTAGATTAAGCATTAGGTCCCTAATCTCATAGTGCTCCTGGATGGCCAACTGTCCTATATGTCCATGCTTTTCGATGCTAATACCTGTAGCAACTACATGTTCACTAAAATATTCTTACACACAATGACAATTCTATCAAGCTCTCTTTTTATAAATGCTTTCATGCAAGCATTAGCCTGGAATATTATGTTATGAATACTATTTGTATTAATCTCTTCCAATTAGACTTTAAGATCCAAAGGTCATTAGAAAGCTATGGCACCTCACTGAAGCAATTAAATGTGTGTGAGTATACACACACACACACACACATACATATATATATATATATATATATATATATATATATATATATATATATATATATATATATATATATATATATATATATATATATATATATGTCTCTTTCTTTCTCTCTCTCAGTACACACACACACATATATACATACATACATACATATATATATGTGTGTGTGTGTGTGTGTGTATATATGCTCCAGCATGACCACAGCCACTTGGCTGAAACCCATAAATAAATAAGTAAATAAATATATATATATATCCAGTACTCGAACTATACCAGTATGGCACTCAGTTGTATGCTTACTGTTAGATGTTTATAATTTACCACTCTTTTTGTAGGTTTCTTTTATCATGTCTGACAGGATCTAACCACGACCACTACCAACAGCAACAACAACACCACCAACGAAAAATTAAAAAAACTACAGTGACAACAAGACATATGAAAGCATAAATCAACACTGACAGAATTTCAACTCATAATCATAAAATTATCAAATCGGATGCCCTATCCCTCAGCTCAATTACTTACTAAAAATGAAGTATTTTTATCTAAAATAATCTATTCAAAATGTTACTATTAATTCTTTTATCCTATTTACTAACCTCATGCCATGAAAGATGTCAAAACAATGAAATATATAAAAGTATTACATTTACACTGAATTTCTTTGCGCAAACCAATTCTTAAAAGAAAAAAAAAAATACATGGAAAACATTTTAAAATGTATGTTTTTTTTTAAATTTTTTTCTGAGTTTTACTTAAACTATTAATTCCTTTTTAAGATTGGAAACAATTTTTTATAGCAATCATAAATTTTCTTTTACCTTTCTTATAAAATCTCCCATGAAAGTCATGTTATATTTATCAATGCATTATTTTTATTTACCAGTAGATACAATGTATGTATGTATGTATGTATGTATGTATGTATGTATGTGTGTATGTATGTATGTATGTATGTACGTATCTATGTATGTATGTATGTATGTATATATGTATGTATGTATATTGAGAGAGAGACAGATACACACACACATGCACACATATAT
>NC_068983.1:160400306-160403903 GCF_001194135.2 Octopus bimaculoides
TATATATATATGTGTGTGTGTGTATATATATATATATATATATATATATATATACATATGTATACAAATACACACACACACACAATTGTATTTTCATATTTTCATATTATGTGTAAATGTATAAGGTGGATGTGTATGTGTGTATACGTTTGTAAATAATATATATATATACACACATATATGTGTGTGTATATATATATATATATATATATATATATATATATATATTATATATAACAATACATACATGTAAACACACACACGTGTGCATGCACATACATACATACATACATACATACATTCTGTTTACATTATTTTTTCTGTGTCTACAAACACCTAAATGTACAATCATACTGGTAACATATACTCATTCATTTTAATAAATCTTTAGCATTACATCTCTTTTTGCATACATACATACATATATATACATATATATATATGTATATGTATATGTATGTATACACATATATATATATGTGTATATATATATATATATATATATACATACATATATATGTATATGTATGCATGTGTATACACACATACATACATACGCGTACATACAGACAACCAAAATAAAAAGGAAAGAAATTCTGTTCTCGTACATAGTCCCAGTTTTCTTTCTTTTTCAAAGCATCCACTTACTGTCCATGTGATTGATGTTATACTATACAGCATGGTGGCTGCATATGCATTGAAACAACCCATCCTCATATATAAAGTGCTTTCACTTACTAACTCTTGAAATGACTTCATAGAAATCATTGTAAGGAAAATATAAAATAAAAAGAATAATAAAAGAAATTGATGAACAAATAATACATAGTACAACGTGTGTGTGTGTATGTGTGTGTAAGAGAAAAGAAACTACTAAAATGTTGACAGAAAGACAAGATGAGGGAAATTGTGAAAAGGTTGGAAATAGCAAAAACTAAAGACAACATTTTGAAAAGTTTGTAAAAGGACTCTTTGACCAAATAAAAAAAGATCTCTTCAGTATATTTGGTATTGAAGCTGTCACTTGTCAGATTAGAAAATGTCCCATTTCATGGCAATGTCTTTGACAAGTGATCACAAATGCTGTATTTAGAAAACTAAGCTAGAGAGACTGTGGTCAATGACTCATAAATTCCCACTACCATTTCATGTTATTAATGTTAAATTGACATCTTCTTTACCTCATGTTTCAGTTTATTATTGTTTTCTTTTCTTTCTACAAATAGAAATGTAGATTTGGAGTATCCATGACAAAAGTTGACCTCAAAACAAACTGCAGTCTGAACTGGGCTTGCATGCATTACCAAGACATTGAAGAGAGCTGATCAAGAAGTTTTCTTAAGAACAAAATACAGTAAGTAGAAGAGCCTAGCAATGAATGTATTATTGGTTCATGTAACATGGCATGGTATTTCAATCATATTTTAATAAGATGATTATAGTTGTTGGATAGAAAATATAGCAAATGATGATGGTGGTGGTGGTGGTGGCTGATGATGGTGATGGTTGCATGACTAGAGCTGTACTTTCTCGAACCAAATGCAGCCAGTGTATTTATTTTTATCATTCTTGGATAAAGTCTCTTAACGATGAACTCACTACTAAGTATTACTAACAATTCGTAAATATTTATTGTATAATAACAAATAAATCCTATATGCATACACATACATGCACACATATACATATTCTTTTATTCTTTTACTCTTTTACTTGTTTCAGCCATTTGACTGTGGCCATACTGGAGCACCACCTTTCGTTAAACAAATCAACCCCAGGACTTATTGTTTGTAAGCCGAGTACTTATTCTATTGGTCTCTTTTCCCAAACCGCTAAGTTACGGGGATGTAAACACACCAACATCGGTTGTCAAGCAATGGTGGGGGATAAACACAGACACACAAATACATACATATATATATATATATATATATATATATATATATATATACATGACGGCTTCTTTCAGTTTCCATCTACCCAATCCACTCACAAGACTTTAGTTGGCCAAAGGCTAGAACAGAAAAGACTTGCCCAAGGTGCCACACAGTGGGACTGAACCTGGAACCATGTGGTTGGGAAGCAGGCTTCTTACCACACAGCCACTCCTATATGTACATTAAACTGATGTAACATTAGTTAAAACTTATCCCTCTCAAGTTGTTTTCTTTTTGTGCTCAATGTCGAATACATACATACATACATAAATACATACATGCATACACACATGCATACAAATGTTTGTATGCATATACGTGTGCGTTGTGTGTGTGTATGTGAGTGTTGTGTGTATGTATGTGTGCATATGTATGTATATATGTATATATATATATATATATATATATACAAGTGTGTTATGTGTGTGATCATCATTGTACCTCCACTTTCTATGCTGGCATGGGTCAGATGATTCAACAATATCTGAGTTATCACAGGAGATGTATTACTCCAACGTATCAGTTTTAGCATGGTCTTTAAGCCTGGATATCTTTCTTAACATCAACCACCTTACAGAGTGTCCAAGGTGCATTTTTCTCATAGCAACAGCACTTTAGTCTTGTTCTCAGCAAGACTTAAGGCGCGCACATACACACACACACACATTAGCACAATATGTTATTCATCTCTGTATCTGTGTTGAACTTTTTGCCAGGTTGTGCTACTTAGTGGTTTTAGAATTTCTTACCAATGCATATTTTCAGTATATATATATTTTCAAATACATATACTCACATATACATATACACACACATATGCCTACATATACATTTGCACACTCATATTCACACACACATATTTCCTTGTACATTAGGCTTCTCTTAACTAGTTTCCAAAGGTAAACACAATGCGTTTGTATCATACATAAACTCCAAAGTTATGAGTATTTTGCTCATAAAATCTCTATTAACTTAGTTAATTGATCATTAATATCAAATAATACAGAAAATATTTCCATGTAATTTAATTTGTATCAGTAAAATCATGTTATTAATTTTAGAATTATTATTGAATAAAATCTGTATTTATTGCTTGAATTAGCTGTATTTTACTTTTGATATGCTAGTATGTTTAATATAACATTGTCTGGATTTGCATTCGTACTCTTTTTTACAGTCCTCAAGAGTGTTGTTTTAAAAGCTTGAAATGGATATTTACAACATAATTTTTGATTATTTCACTATCCCGTCCTGAAAATGGTTGTTAAATGAATTGAAGGTGGGTAAAGTTTTGGTGGACTGGCCAAGAATCTTAGAAAAGCAATCATCATAGTAATAAGTTGGATATCTTAAAGAAGCAAGAATAAGGTGAACAATTCTAAGATATCACCAACTTCTGCAATCTTTCTTTGTCAATTCTTGTCACTGTTGACAAAATAAAAAATGATAAATAGAACAAATTACTATATGTCCAAACCCCTTTAAGTGTCAAGATGGTAAGTATGCATTACATGAAATGTGTGTTAACACGGTGGCTTGATGATCTGGGTGAATTTCCAAAGAATATTGCGGCGATCATTTGATAGTAGTGCGCTGCTTGTCAACCAGTACCTGCTGATTGTCAACCAGTAGTCAGCTGGTCAACAGGTAGCAGACAGCA
>NC_068983.1:160404290-160419232 GCF_001194135.2 Octopus bimaculoides
ACTAACGCCCTTTCCCTCTTTCTTTATGGAAATTGCCGAATTGATGTAAACAAGGACATGTTGACCAGCTGACTACTGGTTGACAATCAGCAGGTACTGGTTGACAAGTAGCGCACTACTATCGAATGATCGCCAATATTGCTCCTGCCCAAGAAAATACTCTTGCTTTATTTGAAATCTCATAGAAAAATCTGAAGAGAATGTTGAATTTAGTGTTGCTGGTGTTGCTGCCCAAGAATTTACAGCAAGTTCAGATTGGTTTGGCTGCTTCAACAGATGGTGCAATAGGCACTGCTTAAAAAAGAGTATGGCAGCATGTAGGATAAACAGACAGCAGCTGAGTGTCTAAGCATTTTGAAGGGAAATTATATTTTGGTAAAGATATATTCTTAATAAATTTCTAATCTAAGCAGAAACACCTTTTACTGAAAAGAAAGCCTAGTTGCAACAGGCATGATCAGTAAAGCAAAGGTGACCTCCAGGAAGCAAGAAACCTCTGAAGACAAGATCTCAGTTCTTCATAGTTGTTATGCTAAGGGTTATGTAAAACTGAAGCCACTCTTGTTAATTCCATTATCTCAAAAACACAACTCAATAAATTCAATCAATGGACCATAGTATATTCTCTGTGCCTCCAGTCAAATAATTCAAGCAGTTGATTGTGATAGAAAACTAAAGGCTCAACATCAAAGATCAAAGATCAAAGATATAATTGGATCTTTTGAATCAGAGAAAGGAATTAAACAGGTATGCAAATTTAGAGATCCAACAAGAAGATCTAACAGGAAGATTCAACTAATTTGGATTACTTTGTAATTATTTACACATCTTGCTTTGAGATGTTCTAACAAGAACATATCCCATAAAACACTGTAATTGTCTGATAACGCTCTTTATATTGTCAACTTGTCTTATCTCAGTGACCTATTTTGGATGAGGTTTCTTCCTCAATATCAAACCTCAATGAATCCAGTCAATGGACCATAACATAGTCTCAGCATCTCCAGACAAATAATTCAAGCAGTTGATAGTTTCAACATCAAAGATATAATTAGCAATGTTTTGAATCAGGCTAAGGAATTAAACAGGTAAATTTGAGCAACAAGAAAAATGCATTCCAATGTTATGTCCTTTACTGACCAAGCTTTGTAAACCCTTGTAAGCAATAATTTAAATTATGATATTAATCTTGATTATAATACTGAAACTGCCTATGCAGTGCAAAATGCTTAGCATCATTTTGTCCGTCAAATTGTGCCACAGTTGATTTTGCCTTTCATTCTTTTGCGACTCATAAAATAGGTACCAGTTGAACACTGGGGTTGATGTAATTGACTTAACTCCTCCCCTGAAATTGCTGGCCTTGTGCAAAAATTTGAAACCAATATTGAAACTACCCTTCACCCATATAATGAGCTTTAAAAAAAAAACACCTTCTTGCTAAGAAATTGATATTATTCATATCTTTTACTAAATTCATACCACCAATCAACTCAACAAACACTGGCTGTCTCAACTTCTTCCCCTCCAGCTGGAGATATTGATCCCACTGCTTCACAGATGTGAAGTTATGGTGTCATCAGGTAAAACAGAAGAAGAATTTACGCAAAAAGCACCTGTGCTGCTGCCATGTAAAATGCATGCAAAAAGCACCTGTCTGCTGCCAGACAACTGGAGATTGCTCTGCAGTTTGCCAACTTCTGTCAAACCATCCAACCCAGGCCAGCATAGAAAATGGACGTTAAATGATGATGATGATGATGATAATGAAGGCGAATAATGTTTGTGTGTGTGTGTGTGTGTGTATGTGTGTGTGTGTGTGTGTGCGTGTGCATGCATATGTGTGTGTGTCTGTGTGTGTATGTGTTTATGAATACACACATAAATATAATCCATCATCATGGATGTGGGTTGGATGTGGGTTGGATGTAGCACTGATGAAAGATCAATAACTCATGAAATATGCATATACACCCATTACCTACCTTAATAAGTACATGCGTTGCTATGTAGTCAGAAGTCTGCTTCACTGCAACATGGTTCCAGGTTCATTCCTACAGCATGGCACCTTGAGCAAGTGTCTTCAACTATAGCCTCAGGCCAGCCAAAGACTTATGAGTAGATTTGATAGATGGAAACTGAAAGAAAACTGTCATGTATGTATGTGTGCATGAGTGTGTGTGTGGATGTGTGAATTTGTGTTTGTGATTGACAACTGGTATTGGTTTGTTTATGTCCCTGTCACATAGTTGTTTGGCAAAAGAGAATGATAGAATAAGTACCAGATTTTTAAAAAATTAAGTACTGGGGTACTCAACTAAAATTCTTCAAGTTTAAAGTTACATCTAAAAAGTTAGTAGTTTTGTGTGAATTTTCAAAAATAATAGACAGGTTTAGACTAGAGAAAAATTAGAGTTGATCTTTTCTAGTTCATTCTAAAAAGGATTTATTTACAGTATTGGTAACTAGCAAGGTGTCATCTCTGTAGGGGCTTCTCTTCAAGTTAGAGAAATGCATTTGGAGCTGATTGAGTATGTATAGTCCAATGAGGTCAGTGACCTAGTCGGAGTTGGATGATCCCATGGTAATGTCAAATAAATTGCTATGGTTATTGGTATTGCTATGGTGATTGGCCCAGCACCAGAGTTTGTCCTCAAAAGAAATAAGGGTTTTGCAGGCATTAAGGATTATGTTAATTTCTAGCGGCGTAAGGTTAGTTAGATTCCTAGCTAGAAGGAGAGCTTGATTAAGAAATTTGTGAGAAATAGAAGAGTAGTAATTATTTATATCGAATTGTAGGAAAGAATAAGAGTTTTTGTTGTTTAAGAGATGGGACCATGTTATAACTTCACCTGTACAGGACCATAAGTTAACATTTAATCACTCCTTGATGATTGGTATTATTTTGTCCAAAATAGTTTTTCTTATTCTTCCCAGATCGGATTTGATGGGGCATATGAGGCGTATCAATGGTTTGGTTATAAAGTCCTTCTTATGATCTTTGAGGTTGAAGAATAAAGGTGTAGGGCAGTATGGTTCCGTGCAGTCATCTACGTGTAGTTTGCAATGGCTTGTGTTGATGTCAAGGGCAGATGTTGGTGCCAGCTTTTAAAATTTGTAGAGTTCCTTCTTTATGAATTTGTTGTATTCCTCAATGGTAATAAAATACATATTTCTTGTTTCATCTGAGAAGACGTGTGATTTGGTATTTTTAGTTGTTGTGGAAGAAGGCTTTCCATTGCATTCTTCAGATGAGGTCCTTAGTTTTGGCGAGCAGGATTAAGAGGAAAGTCTTTTGTGAAGGAATAGGTATGTCCTTAGGAGAGATGCCAAGGAATTGTTTATCTATTATGAAAGCGTTACCTGTAATAAGTGCTTGTATTAGTGAGGAAGTGAGGGTATGAGAGACATTGGTATCGAGAAGACCCAGAGAGTGGCAGGTAACACTAAGTAAGTGCTATGAATAGACCGTAGTTAAACTTTTGGTTCGATAGTGATTAAACTCTATCTTTAAGGATTTCAGTCATTTAATACTACATATGTGGACATGCAAGCAGATACATGTGTGTATGCAAATGTGTGTACACATATATTTGTGTATGCATGTATATGTATGAGGGTATGTGTGTATATATATATATATATATATATATATATATATATATATATATATATACATACATATATACATATATGTGTGTGTGTGTGCTTGTGACTATTTCCAACAGAGTCATCCAGTTCAATTGTATTATAAACTCCAACTTAGACCCACCCTTACTGGCAACATGTCAATCTAGACTAACCTCACAAGGGTGACACTCTAACTATCATACAAACAAAAAACCCTGCAATTGTCGTACATACAATTTATGCCCTCTTGAAGGATTTTTCTCATGCAAAAATGTAATATACAAATACACTGTGTTAACAACCTGAAACCACCAAACAATGATATATATTGGGAGCACAGTAGACTTTAAGCAAAGATATTGTGCCCATATTAATTCTTTTATTAATCCTAAAACCAGATTTTCTACTTCTTTGGCTCTGCATATCCATAGTCTAAAAGGGAAATATATTCAGTATAAATTACCTTGGTCAACAGTAACAGAAGCATCCCCTTTACAATTCATATACACGTAAATGTAATCTTTGATTTAGGGAATCCTTAACCATTCTGCATATGCACAATTCTTCAATGTTAAATAGGTTATCTGTCATCTCCTGTAGACAAAGGTATTATTTGACCCTTAGATGTTTGGTTAACTGTCCATACTTACACAATAAATTATTCCATTAAATCTGAAATATAAAAACTTGGTTTATGTTATCGCCTCCAAACCTCCACTTCTAACATTAGTAATAACTTGACCTCAATAGTTGTATATTTTCCCATCCTACTGTATAATATAAAAAAAAATACATACCTAACACCCACCTACTACAACAATAAGTATATCTCTTTATAAAGATTGTCAGCATCGAAGTCCACAATAGTGCATGACAAATCTAGCCTTACCAGTTGGAAAATACCCTGAAGAAGGAGACAGTGATATTAGATTAATGGAACTTAAATTCTATTACATCTTTGCACCTCTATGGCCCCAGAAATGGCCCTCGGATTTTAACGAACTATAAACATCTATATGGATTTACAGTATTCTCTGCACTCCACCCATTCTGTGTATATAATTTTAATACTATTCTTGTTGTAAGTAAGACTATGAATTGTATGTTCTTAATATATTCTTAGCATATCTATATATTTAAACCTATATATTTTTAATGTATTTTTCATATATTTTTAAGTATATTTATATATCTATATATTTTTAGTAAAATGATTTTGTCCACATAATAATTTTACAACAGAATATATTTTAGTAAGCTATCTTTTGTCTCTCATCGTTATCTTTCCTATTTTCCTATGGCTCAAACATACTGAGTACTTCGATGTGTCCTATATATAGAGAAACTTTCATCTCTTGAAAATAAATTTTATATATATATATATACACACACACGCATATATATATATATATATGAGAAAGAATAGGGTAGAGGCAGATGAGAATATTGTGTTAGACTCATGTAATAACTATATTCTTGAGCACTCATATACTGCATGCTACATTACATAATATTCTTCCTACTCTAATTAGGAAAGCTTCAATATTTGATAATTTATTCTAAATTTTTATTGTCTGAGAGACAATATATGTGGCTCTGAAAGCATCAAAACTTATGAGGCACAAGTAGATCAAAAGTAATATAGATGTGTGTGTGTGCATGGGTGCATGTGTGTGTAAGTGTTTTAGTGTGCAGAGAAATACTTTGTTACCTGCTATTTATATCAGTTCACAATTGATCAGTGCAGAAAGATTATTCTCCAGGAAACCATTTATGTCAGGTGATCATAGCATACAAAAAGCTACATGCACTTTCAAACATAAAAGTAATTTCTACAAAACTGTCATTTTATATTATCAAAGATATTCTCTGCCAATTACAAAAAGTAATAATTTCGAATGTCAGCTTTTCTCGTGTATTATTTGAGGTAAAAAAAAAAAAATAAAAATCACTTTCTGTAATTTTATTACACTACAAGCAAGGAAACATTTTAACTTCTTTTCTTTTTTTTAATGAAGAATCAATAATTATGTTTGATCAATAATTATCTATGACAATTCTCATAGAACAAGGATAAGCTACTGGTTAGGTAAGTCTGCTGCAACCCAGATTTGATTTTCTTTGTTGCAGTAATTTCTCTTCAATTACATTGGAAATGACAGTTGTGGTTAGCAATGTTGTTAAGGAAGTGGAAGTGGCGGTATATGGCCTAGGAATCATGAGTTCTTGGCTCATGATCATAAGTTAATGAGTTTAATTCCTGAACTAGGCAGCATGTTGTATCCTTGAGCAAGGCACCTCATTTCCCGTTTCTCCACTCTGCTCTACATTAATGAATAATAGCCAGGTTTTGGTGCAGCCTCCTCTCTGTCACACTCTGGGTGTTCCAAGGTGTTTAGGGAGAGAGAACAACGAGGTCATTTATATCTACATAAGTGCCTAAAACAATTACTGAAAGTATGCTACTTCCTACCAAGCCGTGCTTACTCATGAGTATTTGACAATCATTGAGTAAAGGGATTAATAATTTATGCCCTTAAAACCAGATTCTACCCCAGGTGGGCATAGATGGAGAGGTTGTCAGCTCAAGAGATGGCTCGTGGCAGTCAAAGCAGGTATGGAGCTCGTTTCCAGCCTTCGATTCCTTGGCATTTGTTGCTGGAACTAAGAATGGCTTCAACACGCTGCAGAATTGGTTACTAACAGACATGCATGGGCCACTTTGACTCATGAAGCAGTGAACTCAATAGGAGCTGGCTTAACCCCTCTTGGATGAATGCCATTGCAAGGAGAAAGAGGAGGAGAACTGCTGTTATACATGTCTTTTGTCCAAACTACTTTTACTCCAGTTGACTCTAACTATTTGAAAAGGAATTTGTATCATGGTCGAAATTACTAATAAGCATGAGCAATAACAACAATTAAGAATCATTAACTTACTGTGGTGATTAAGTATTCTTATGAGCATTTGTGTCAACATAAACTAATATTACCATTTGCTACTACCATCAAAGAAATATTTGAAACTGAGCGTCATAGCATTGATACCTTTGTAAGAGAAATATTAATGACTAAATAACTTTGTTTTCAAGAGAAAATATTTATCATTAGTTCCATGACTTTCAATGGTTGAGAATATATTTTCCTATTACAGAAAGTTATTTTATTGCTTTAAAATTTCAGGAATAAAGCATGTACAATAAAGCATGTAGAATAAAATATATTTCTTAAATGCACAACAAATCACCTTTAGTTTATTTGAACTCAAGACCTCTGAGCTCAATCTTTACACTTGTACTCTAATATTTTGAAAAACAGAGGAGTGTCACAGAATCTGATTGCTACTCATCTTTATTTTTAAGGTAAAATGGCTATGTGAGAAATAAATTAATAATAAATCAAGTGATGTTTTCGTGGAACAGCCTTTTTGAAAATGGCTTTTGATGAACTACATCGATTGGAAAACAGACCCATCAACACTGTTTGATCAAAAACATGGTTTTCTCATCTGATTTCTTTGGATTACAGTGCTCTTGTTTTGCAGTGACCTGACCTTCAAAACATGTTAAGGAAAAATATATGGTACTTAAACTTAAGCAGTTCTCATTCACAGAGAAATGGTAGTTTATAAACAAGAAATATAAGGATAAGTGTTCAAAGGAAATATAATGTTGAATAACAAGGACAGTTCATTGCAGAAAACATGACTTTGATGCCAAACACTTTTGTTCATTAAAAGTTGTGACAAGTTTTTATTAAATAGAATAAGAAACTGGAAAATGTTTTTTAGTGTAAACAGTCAGCTGAAGACTGCCTTGATTAAAATAACAACTTTTATGTACTCAGTGGTTCTTCACATATTTTATCAGCTTTCATAGTAAACAATGATGATGATGTGGATGACGATGATGGCAATGATGATGATGGTGATGATGATGGTGGTAGCAATGATAATGATGAAGATAACAACAACAATAGCAACAAGGGTAAAGATGAGGATGATGGTGATAGCTATAACATATAATGATAATAAAAATAACATAATTTTGAATGGAATTAAGATATTGCAGACTATGAAAGCCATTTCAAAACTAGCTAACTGAAATATCAACACTTGCCATCCCAATCTTGACATAATTCAACTTTTGACAGATATTAAGAAATAGATTCCTTTTTAATATTAATATCTTTAAAAAAGCAACAAAATTTTTATGTCTTCTTAATAATTCATGTTTTATAGATCTACTACACATATGTTCCATAATTCTTTCATTCTCTTACTGCTTTCAGACATTGGGCTGTAGCTGTGCTATTACTCTATCTTGAGAGACTTGGCCAAACAAATCAGTTTCAGTGCATATTTTATGTTCGGTACTTATTCTGTCATTGTGTTTGTGTCAAGATGCTAAGTTACAGGAGTGCAAACAAACCAACACTAGTCGTCAAGCAGTGTGGGTAACAGTCATAAAGATACACACACACACACACAAATACACACACACACACACACATCATGGATGAGAAGACATTAGTATAAACATAGAATGAAAACCATAATATATATATATATATATGTATATATATATATATATGTGTGTACAGGGTTGGACAAAATAATGGAAACACCTTAAAATTTCAAGCCAATTTGTTTTAATATGGAGTAGGACCACTTTTAGCAGTAATTACAGCTTGAATTCTATGAGGTAAGGACTCGTACAAAGTTTGAATTGTTTCCAAAGGAATTTTTGTCCATTCTTCAGCTAAAACAGTCTGCAGTTCGTGTAGTGATGATGGTGGAGGATATCGACTCCTTACTTGAGTTATAACCCTCTCAGTAAGTTTCATGGCTTGGTCAATCAATTTAATACTTCTGTAGTTGTTTCTATTGAAGGCATCACCTTTTCCTTTGTATCAGCTAACAATACTACTGCACCAATCATTGGGGATGGTGCCTTTCTGAATAACCAGATTAACTATATGGGGGACTAGGCTGTATCCTAAACTACCAGAAATGTTCATCATCTTGGCATTGATTCTTGATGGCCCACAGGCTTTCCCTGTCTTCATATTCTTAATTGCCTTATTTATTATACTGTTATCAACTCTGATAGCTGGTCTCTCAATTGGTTCGATATTTGGTAGACTCTCCTTCTCCCATTCATTTTCCACATTTAGTAACTTTTCATAGTCACACTTCCATGCGTCTTTCTTCTCTGAGCCACTAAGTGCAAGCATATCATTATCCATTTGCACACATTTCTCACCTACCACATCTCTATTTTCTCTGATACACTGCTTTGCAATCTTGAATACCTCACACCTCTGATCCTTATGCTGTAGATCATTTGCAAATCTCTTACCTTCAGCTTCTCCTTTAGCTATATGTACCTGATGCCTAGCTGCCCCTTTGGTTACCTCATATAATTTGCTGCTTCCACTGTTTTTCCAGTCTTTCCAGACTTGTTTTGCTTTTTTTAGCACTATCAACCTCCTTGCTCCACCACTCTGTCACCCTTGGTCTAGCTGGGACTCTGCACCAACCGCAGATTTCGTCCATAGACCTAAGTCGATTGTCCTGCAGGAACTTCCAATTGTTCTCTAAGTTATATGTCCCCAACTCTTCCTCTCTTTCGTCAGAAACTCCCATTTGTAAATCTCTAAACTTTTGTCTGTTTGCTAGATCTTTGAACTTCCATAATATTATTTTCCAGATTGGTTTATTTCTCTGAGTCTTTCTCGCTCCAATTCTGAAGTCACTAACTAGTAACCTATGTTAGGATGTATACTCTTCACCTGGGAAAGACTTTGCATTTTTAAGCATTCATCTATCTTATTGCCTGGTGAGAAGGTAGTTAATCTGGCTTATGTACTCACCAGACTGATAAGTGATTAGGTGGCTAGCTGGTTTTTTGAAGTTAGTGTTGCAGATCATGAGATCATTTTCATCACAGAACTTCAGCAGTCTTGTTCCCTCCTCATTTCTAGGTCCAAAACCATAGCCCCCATGCACTCCCTGGAACCCATGGAGGTACTGTCCAACATGTCCATTGAGATTTCCAGCCACAATAACAAAATCTCTGTTATTTGTCGTTGAGATGGTCTGTAAAAGGGTCTCATAGAATTGGTCTTTTTGCTCATCAGTCAGCTCAGACTGAGGAGCATAGTCTCCTCAGTAACTGTTAATTTACCTCCATGTAAACTCCATGTAACTGTTAATTTACCTATGATAAGTCTCATCTTAATTACCCTATTACATACTCTGACTATCTTAATTACCTTATCTAACTACTTTTCTGCTAGCAGTATACCTACTCCACCTACTCCATCCTTCCTGATAACCCAGAAGAATTTCAATCTCTGTCTCTTACCAATGAGGAATCTAGCTGAGGTCCCCCTCCATCTTACTTCTTGCACACCACACACAACAACATTGCATTGCTCCAACATTTCAATAATTTTCCCACTCCTTCCTTTCATTGTGCTAACAGTGATGGTAGCAGCCCTGAGACTGAGTACTTAGGAGCTGTGGTGGTAAGGTAGTCATGGAAAGTTTGTCATCACCTGAAATGAAGAAGATCTGTGAAAACGTTTGCCAGCTAGAATAGAACTTTGATACATAGTTTATTCAAGGAATAACTATGAATAACAGTTTCCCCCACCTCGTTCAATATCTACAGCAAGAGCCAACAAGTGGGTATGAGCATAGGGTGGTTACATAGGGTAGTTTAAGTATTATATGTCTAAATATATATATATATATGAGACACTTTTAACTGTATACAACACTCGTCAGGGTGTTTATATGAGGGTATAAGGGAGTGGAAAGGTATACTCAAAATATGTATTCTCATACGCAGCACAGGAAGCATATGAGTCGCCAGATGAAATTGTTAATATATGAATTAAAATAGTGGGTGGTGGAGTATAATGGGTGTGCAGAATAGACTTTGAGCACAGGCCTTGTGCAAACTAAGTTTTATGCACCATTATAGCAAGTCGGGCTCAGAAGAAAAGCTGTAATATTTAATCATAATTATTATTATTATCATTAAAATATTAATACTAAATTAATATCCATGTACATTTTAATCATTAAATTCATCGCATAAGCATTTTGCTATGGGAGTGGGAGTCTGGCTGAAATTGAAATGAAATGAAATTACATGTGGCCTTGGCAACTAGATATTGAAAGAAAGGGGGAGAATCCTAGATTCATTAACTTAGTCACATTTAAATAATAATAACAATAACTTGGCTGTTGATTCAAGAAAGAGCAAATAAGTGAATGAGTTGCTGATTAGATGAATGGCAGCAAAGAAATGGAACAATATTTGGAAATGTATTTTAAATATACAACAGACACTGGGGATGAACATTGAGCACAGGCCTTGTGCAAACTGAGTTTTATGCACCACATAGCTAGAAAATCTCAGAAGAAAAGCTGTAGTATCTAGTGATAATTATTATTATTATCATTAAAATATTATACATACATAGATGCATGTATGTACGTATATATGTATGTATGCATGTATGTATGTTATCAATCAGTTTCATTTCTGTATTTCTTGTCCATAGAGAAAGAGCCGGACTCTAACATAGATTCAAGGCTCCTTCATTGGAACTTTTATCAACATCATCTAGGTATTTGTGCATATGTGTGTGTGTGTGCAGTATTTGGTGTTAGTGTATGCGCAGATTTGTATGTTTGTTTTATGGATGCATTTTTATGTCTAGATGCATGCATATGTATTTATGTGCTAAATTTTTGGAAAGTTTTACATATCTTTACAGTTCCATTGATGGCTTGAATCTGTAGTCTTCTAATCAGCCTTTTTCTTTCAGGTTTTGAGAACCCTATGTATGTATGTATGTATGTATATATGTATGTATGTGTGTATGTATGTGTGTGTGCATGTATGCATATGACAGACTTCCACACAGTTTTCATCTAAGAAATTCTCTTGCAAGACAATAGTTAGCCCAGGGCTATAATAGACAATCCTTGCCCAATTTGCTGCCCAGCAGGACTGAATCTGAAAACACTTGGTTGTAAAGCAAACTTTTTAATTTCATAGCCATGCCTGAGCGTATAAATAAAGGGGAAGCAGTCAGTTGATTATATAGACTCTAGTACGTGACTGGTACTTTATTTTATTGAACTGGAAGAATGAAAGGCAAAGCTGACAACAGCTGAATTTGAAACTAGAATGTAAAGAGTTAGAAGAAATACTGCAAGACATTTGTTAAAGCTCTAATGACACATCTAATTAATCCAATGTTTGGAACTATGTCTGAATAAATACAAAGATGTGGCTGTAAGTGTGTATATGTTTACATAAATAAAAGCATAACAAAATCTAGTCTGACTGAACCAATACTGAGATAAAAGTAATCAACCAAAAAGAATATATATTAAGATAGCTGTCTATTTAATGTCATGCTTAATGTATATACCTTGTTGACAAGCAAGTTACTGCAGTTCTTGTCCAAGGTCACATCTCTTATGGACATGCACTACATAAATACATTAGATATGATACACAGAAGATTATTGTTATATAATTCTGCTTCAGTTGTGCATACCAGACGATATGGCAAATTTTACAATTGAATGTAGATTTGATGCTGTTGTAGATTAGTGTTGTTATATAGTCTTAGGCCAATCCTGATCAGGCAGGTGCACAGTCAAAAATATTCCACCTGTGCCCATCATTAAATGCAAGTGAGCCATCATCTATGCAGATACATTTCTTTCCTATGACATTCTATGATTCTTTCTCACACACTGTCTTCAAGTCTCTGGTCCTCATGATGTAGAACATTGGCAAATTTTTTTCTTATCTGCTTCCTTGCTGGCTAAGTAAACCTGTCTCCTAGCTTCCTTTCTGGCTATCCGATACTGTTCCCTGCTATCACCACACTTCCAGTCCTTCCGTGCCTGTTTGTTTACCTTAATGGCCCTGTCAGCTACACATTATCTTAGGTCAAAATGGGACTTTGCCCAATCCACAGATCTGCTCAGTAGCCCTCAACAAGTTGTCCCGTAGGAACCTCCAGTTGTCCTCCACATTATGGGATGCTATGTCCTCTTTTTCATCAAAAGCTTCAAGTAATACGTCTCAAAATCTCTGTCTATTCAGAGGATTATTAGGCTTCCAGGCCCTTCTTTTCCATACTTGTCGCCTTCTGGGCAGCCATTTAGCCCTGATCCTGAAGCTGCAAATTACTAACCTATATTGTGGGGTGCATTCTTCACTTGGGAAAGTTCTGGCCTTTGTAAGTAGCCATCTTTCCCATTTCCTGGCAAGAATGTAGTCAATCTGACTAGTGTACCCACCTGACTGGTAGGTGAACAGGTGACTGGCAGGTTTCCTGAAATAAGTATTACAGATCACAAGATCATTTGCATCGCAAAACTCCAGCAGCCTGGTTTCCTCCTCATTGCGGAAACCAAAACTGTAGCCACCGTGTCCATCTTGGAAGCTCCCTGGATGTTGTCCAATATGCCCATTAAAGTCACTGGCCACAAAGAGAAGGTCCCTGTCGATGAGGTTCGTCGATGAGATAGCCTGCAAGAGGGTGTCATAAAATTGGTCTTTCTGTTCATCAGGTAGCCCTGGCTGAGGGGTATAAGCCAAGATAAAGGTTGCTAATCCATGTTGCACCACCAATCTAATCCTAAGTATTCTATCACAGACTCTGACTACCTTGATTACCTTATCAACCCATTTCTCTGCAAGGAGTATACTTATACTCCTAACCCCATCAATGTTCCCTACTCAGAAAATCTTATACCTATGTTTTTTGCCTGTGAGGAACCTAACAGAACTTCCTCTCCACCTTACTTCTTGGATGCAGCACAAATCTACACATCTCCATTCTAGCAAGTCAACAATCTCACTAGACCTACCTTTCAATGTGCCAGCATTACGTGTTCAAACTCTGAGGGTGTGGAAAGTGTGGGCCAGTGAGACCCTGGGATGGGGGACAGCAGCATTATGCATCTGAAAAGAAAGTTCACATTTGGCAGATCTCATAAACATACAATAGCCTTCAACCTGCATTCACTACACCACCATTTTATTCCCTACATAATCGTTACATTCACTAGGTAGGAATGGAGGAGGAAAAGCATTTCTTATAGTAAGCTGTTAGAGTTGCTTGGGAGAAAGACATTTAGTAGAGGTCAGAGAATAAAGACTTCCATTATAGGTGGTGGGGGTCGAACAGGAGGGAGCACCATGAACGGCAAAGCACTATGGCTGCCCTATTTCCTAGCAGAAGCTGATGTGGCATAACTACAGACAAACAATGTGAGCTACTAATCAACAGCTGACATGGGAATAACAAGTGGTTAACAAAACTGCCTCCAGGTACAGCCCCCTTTACCCTTAGTGCTTACATAAAGCTTTACCCCTTTATCCCTAGTGTCTAAATAAAGGTTCACTCAACAACTCTGGCAAGGGGAGATATTTCCCATACTAAGAAGTACACTAAAATATTTTATTTCTTGAGTGAACAAAACAGACATGTACATGGTATTACAACAATATGAAGTAGTTTCAATTCTTTGTTTGACCCATTCCAATTACCTAAAATCCCTAATAGTTTAAATAAGTCTAATTCAAGAAAACTTGAAAGAATTCATTATAATAATGATTACAGTATTATACTCCTGAACATTTTAAAATTATTAATTACTCTATTTTGTTTTAACCTACTTCCTGTTTTAAATGATATTGCTAATGAAACGCTTGCTGTTAGAATATCTTTTTTTATCAAATCAATTTATTTCTATAAATATTCCAGTATCTGCCCTGGTGTCAGAGACTTGATTTTCAGATTAATAGTTCCAGACAATATTCCACAAATATTCATTACAATCATCTCTGCAATCCAAATCTTAGGGTCAATTAATTGTGACAGCAACTGTGACTATTTTGGGACTAAATGTTTTCTTTTAAAAATCAATGATGACAATAATCTGGAGATATGCCTTTAATATATATGGGTGTATGTGTGTATGTGTGTGTGTGTGTGTGTGTGTGTGTGTGTGTGTGTGTGTGTGTGTGTGTGTGTGTGTGTGTGGCAAAGAGATTTTGATGCTAAGGTATAAGATTACAGAATCACATGAGAAGGAGGTTTGATTTATAGTATAGTAAATGTTATTTTGCAGCCAAGAAGAGAAGAAAGAAAAATTTATTCTCTGAAATGGGAAGATACACAATAAAAAAATGCACTTAGTTCTAAGCATATATATATGCATAGAACTATGTGCATATATACATATATATATATATATATATATA
>NC_068983.1:160419949-160421389 GCF_001194135.2 Octopus bimaculoides
TATAGCAGTAACTGCATTGTCCAGAGTGATTTGGTGATTTGGTATGATTTAGAATGGTGGTGGAAAATTGGTTATTCTAACTAGTAGTCCCACTGATTATGTTGTGGTTTTATAATTAATCTTTTACTGTCTTTATATTTGGATATCTGAAACATATTAGTGAAAATATGTCTGAAATAATTTGATAGTGCTATGCATTTACTTGTTATTGGAAATTTCACATATAGATGAGATGCATGCATGCATGGGTAGTCAAGAAGTTCATTTTCCAACCAAGTGGCTTTGAGTTCAATCCCACAGCATGATATCTTGGGTAGGTCTTCTGTTATAGTCCCAGACAGGCCACCATATATATTTATCTTTATCAGCGTGAAAGATAGATTGTATAATGCTTGTGTATGAACAGCTATACTCCATGGTAGTGAGACATGAGCTCTGGATGCAAAAGACATGTGTAGATTAGAGAGAAATGAAGGCAGTATGCTCTCCAAGATGTGCAACATCAATGTGCATGAACGACAAAGAGCAAATGTGTTGAGAGAAAAGTTGGGCGAAGAGGAATTAAATGCAGCATGCAAGAGAGGAGACTATGTTGGTTTGGACAAGTGATGTGTATGAGGGAAGACAGCTGTATACAGAAGTGCCTGTCACCAAAAATAGATGGTACCTGTGGAAGAGGGAGACCCAGGAAGACGAGATGAAGTGGTGAGGACTGATCTCAAGATGTTGGGGCTCACAGAGGAAATGATAATAGACCAAAATGGCTGGGGATGAGTTTCTAGAGAACCCCCCACCCACCCATACCAGTGAACCTGAGTTCTAGAAGTGTTGTGTTCTACCCACCATGTAACAAAATTTTCGAACATCCTACCCCCAACAAACTAACCTACATCCTCCTTTCCCAAACTGTTTCACTTCTCTTCCTCACCAATTCCCCTTCATACACTATGATTATCTCCCACTCCCCAATCCAGTCCTCACTACCCTGCCAATTGTATCGTTGCTTCCCCTACTTCCCACCCATCCACCTCTACACCCACATTCTCACCAGTCATAGCATTCCCCACACCCCACTCCCTACTTGTGACTTCTTGGCAATACCTCGCCAGCACCTGCCACCGTTCATCTCTCTCTTCCTTACTCTACCACCCCATCTATGCCCGGATCTTGTTCAAAACGGGGGCACCAGTATTTTCTTAACGAAACATTTTGAAACTTGGGACACTGGTAGAATGTGTCATATAAAACATCTTTTTCTCTTAGTCTTCTGAACAAAAAAACGTACATCGCAAGTTATTTCATTCTCAAACGATTCTGGCGGTGATAAAATTATTATTTCCTTGTCAAAAAATGGCTGAAGCATATTGGCAGTAGGGTTAGGGTTAGGGTTAGGGTTAGGGTTAGGGTTAGGGTTAGGCAGCAGCTACCACACACACACAC
>NC_068983.1:160421399-160422261 GCF_001194135.2 Octopus bimaculoides
TCTTAACGAAACATTTTGAAACTTGGGACACTGGTAGAATGTGTCATATAAAACATCTTTTTCTCTTAGTCTTCTGAACAAAAAAACGTACATCGCAAGTTATTTCATTCTCAAACGATTCTGGCGGTGATAAAATTATTATTTCCTTGTCAAAAAATGGCTGAAGCATATTGGCAGTAGGGTTAGGGTTAGGGTTAGGGTTAGGGTTAGGGTTAGGGTTAGGCAGCAGCTACCACACACACACACATATGCTACCACACACACACACACACACACACACATAGGCACATACACAGTTATCACCACATGTTTTATATATAATATAGATTTACTCTCTCTCTCTCTCTCTCATACACATGCACACACACACACACACACAAAGATGTATGCATATTTGTGTATGTACGTATACATGACAACAAACCTCTCTCTCTCTCACTCTCTCTCTGTCACACACACACACACACACACACTTCCATTTCATCTGACGTGTGATACTCTGTGTGTGTGAGTGCGCGTGCGTGTGTGTTTTCATGCGAGCGTGAGGGGTTCCACAATCGCAATTTATTTCAATTACTCTTGTGAGGATATTCACGTAAATCATTTTTTTCATTTAATCCACATTATAATTTTCGTAAAAGTTTCCAAGTACCAATGAGGCTTTTTGGTGCATCTTCAATTTTTCCAATTTATGAGAGGTGCCCAGTCATCATTCATCTGAGAGTCCATCTACAGAATGTCCTCAGATTTCTATACAGCATATTTTGCTTTTTTCCTTCCAGTATATAAGCAACAATTTCATTCCCGGGCAACGCCGGGTTGCTCTGCTAGTTATATATAAAACAGAGATGTGTGTGTAATC
>NC_068983.1:160422871-160423636 GCF_001194135.2 Octopus bimaculoides
CTATGTGTGTGTGAGAGAGACAGACAGACAGACAGAGACAGAGAGACAGAGAGAGACAGAGAGAGAGAGACAGAGAGACAGAGACAGAGAGAGAGAGACAGACAGAGCCAGTGAAGGGGTGTGTCGACAATTATACGTACATACATAAATAGTCATACATTTCTTGTACGTATGTGTGAGAGAGAGAGGGTCACTGAAACATCTGTCTGTCTGTCTGTCTCTCTCTCTCTCTCTCTGTCTCACACACACACGTGCAGATATACACACAGAAAAGATGTATGCATATGCATTTATGTATGTACGTAGACATCACAACACACCCCTTCACTCACACACATACAGAAACATACATGTGAGTGTGTGATTCACTACGAATACATAGAGCGGAACACGGCGTGCCAAAAAAAAAATAATAGAAATTTTATTTACGGAAATTAACGAAGTGTGCTAGTTCGGAACGAAATCAAACCTGGAGTGTGTGAATGAGAGAGAGAGAGAGAGAGAGAGAGAGAGAACATTGCAAAGAATGAATGAGATGAACATGGAACGCCCAAAAATCGTATAAATAAAAGCACGTTAAAAACTATCTTGTACGGAATATTCAAATTTATGAACTTCGTAAATATGTGTTTCAGTAATTGATCGTAGTTGTTTACAGAAAGCGAACACTAAAAGTAGAGAGTGAGAGATGTCGCCGTTTTTTCACGTCCGTACGGGAAGTTGACATTGAGAAACCTTTTTAAAGAAGTGAATCTTAAATATAAA
>NC_068983.1:160424090-160428375 GCF_001194135.2 Octopus bimaculoides
ATATATATATATATATATATATATATATATATAAAGGGTGTTTTGCTACAGAGAAGATGCATGCCTACCGGGTATATTATAATGGTGAGAGTAACTGGGAAGAAGATAAAGAAGATGGTGACAAGGCACCAGAGCAAACCCACAAGGTAGATGAAGGTGAATAGAAGAGAGGATACAAATAGTGGATAATGGTTGGTGGGGAGGTTTGTGATTTCATAAGAATGTGACCAGATGGTTAGAGGTGGGGTGGGAGTAGAGGTGAATGTAGTGAGTGATGAACAAGGGTGGAGGTGCATTTGATGGGTAATACTAGTATGGAGAGGGAGAAAAGTGAGAGAGATAGAAGTGTCTTAGGAAGGAGGAGAGATCAGAAAGTTTGGGGATGATATGCAAAGTATAAGAGTGGTAGGGAGGGAGATGTAGAAGTACATAAGAGATGCTGTAATGAGTGAGGTATGATGGCAGGTGTGAAACAGTATAGAGCATGACAGTAGATATAAGAGGTGTTATAGATGAAGTATGGCAAAGGTGAAGGAGAGATAGATGTGGACACAGGAGATGATTGGTAAAAATAGTGTGGGAAGGGATGATAATGAGAATGAGGGCTGGATGTTAAAAGGAAGTGGTTTCAGGTGGTGGTGGTGGGAGTTAACTAGTTGTAAAACGAGTGGGGGCTTGAAATATGAGCTAATTCTGCTCTCAAGTGATTACAGCAGGCTAGCAGCACCACAAATAGAAGATTGATGGAGGGATGGGTGTTAATGGGATGAGATGTGGAGAATGCTTAATGGGGTAGAATGGATGCCGGTACAGGGGAAGCCTACATGTACATATGCTTGATAATGCTTAAATATTACTGGGAAGCAAATTTTATTTTGTTGATCATATAGTTAGATGATATTATATAGATGATAGATGATTAAAATGTGGCTTTCTAACCTGGTTCTCTTCAATCAGAATTCCAATTGAGTTCATTTATCTTTGAACAATAAGGAACTGGTTTTTCTTTCTCCTTAAAACAAAATAAGATTTATTCTGCTTTGTTTGCAAAGTAAAGAATATAACACTACTTGTCTAGTCTCAGTTTCCTTGGTTGAGAGAAATATATCTGTCTTACCTATGTTACAATAAGACTAGTATTAAAAAAAAAAAGAAAATTAGTTATAAAATGTCCAAATTAGCTAAGAACTTAATTGATCCAATTAAATTGCACACAAACTGTTTATACCTGAACTTGTCTTCCTATATATGGAAAATAAACATTGAATGATAAATTGTTGTTGTTTCTGGTGGTGGTGGTGGTGGTGGTGGTGGCCGTGGCGGCAGTGAAGATGATGCTGTTACTACTGATGATTGCAGTGGCAGCGGTGGCAGCGGTGGCGACTGTGGTGGTAGTGGTGGTGGAGGGGGGGGGTCGCAGCAGTGGGATGGTGGCAGTATTGAGGATGACAATGATGAGGCTGATGCCAATGATGACAAAAATGACTATAATGGTAATGATAAAAATGGTGATGGCTATGATGATGTTAATTATGATAAAGCTAGGAATCAGGCAAAGTCATTATTCTTTGCTGTCTATATTTGAAGAACACGGCTGAAGATGGCATGTGGGTGGAGGAGATGGAGTATATTTCAGTTCATAACCAGAATCTCTCTAACCTTTGTCTAAAGTAGCAGACCATTCATTCAGGTAGCTGAAGAACTTTCTTATCAGGTAAATGCAGGCGTCTGGAACCTCTGCATTAATCAGCACTGTCTACAGCAAGGTAGATGACGACGACAACGATGATGATGATGATGATGACGATGTTGATGATGATGATGATGATGATGGTGATGGTGATGACGTGCCACTGCTGCTGCTGCTGCCACTGACAATAATAACAAAGATGAAGGTTGTGATGATGGTGAGACTAATCACATCAATGATGGCAGGAGTGGTGGCCGTAATGATAGTAGCGATGCTGCTGCTAATGATGATGATGAATGATGATGAATGATGATGATGATGATGATGATGGTGGTGGTGGTGGTGGTCATCATTATCATCGATGTCATCATCATTCATCATCATCGATATTCATCATCATCATCATCATAATCATCATCATCATCATCATCATCATCGTCATCATCATCATCATCATCACGAGCAAGATAGTGCTGCTGCTGGTGGTGGTAGTGATTGCGGGCTTAGTAGTATCGGTGATGATGATAATGGTGAGAATTTAATTAATATTGATACGAATTTGAAGACATCTTGGATTCAATAATTGTACTCACAATGCATTGAGATCATTGC
This sequence comes from Octopus bimaculoides, assembly GCF_001194135.2. Taxonomy (NCBI): domain Eukaryota; kingdom Metazoa; phylum Mollusca; class Cephalopoda; order Octopoda; family Octopodidae; genus Octopus; species Octopus bimaculoides. Next base: position 160,426,393 of record NC_068983.1, read on the forward strand.
CAATGATTGCAACTAACAATGGACTGCACTTTTATCCTTAGTTAAAAACTGATATCAAGATAAGAGCCATACTTCAAAATATTATTTCCATTTATCAGTTTCATAACTATACATCCTCTCTTATTTGACCTCATTCTTTTCCTATTAAATTTTGTGCTAATCAATATTGTTTTATTGTAAGCCAGTGGGCTGCAAAAGCTGTGTGCTGTTTTACATGTTACATTGATATAAATTCACAAATCAGAAATAGATAAAAATATACTTGATTGAATTGTCCTGATTATATGACTGGCAGTTACTTTATGTAGGTGTATGCATAGCTGCTTGGTTATAAAAGTGTGCTGAATTAAAGACTTTATATTTACAGAATTAAGCCTCATTTATTTACAGTCTGATTCCAAATCGTACTGGGATTATAATTATAATAATAATCGTGATCAGCTGTACATGAAGAGAAGACATGCAGGAAGAGGACTGATAAGTATGGAAGACTGCATGTGTATTGAACTCAAGAGCTTAATGATATACCTAGCCCAAAGTAAGGAAACCTTGCTAGAGACAGTTAGGAATGAGGAAGTATTGAAAACAGAGAAAAAAAAAGAAAAACAAAGGACATGAAGAAGGATTACACAATCAATTCCATATAATCACAATAGAAGTTGCTGGAAAAATAGGCGAGGTTCGGTGAAGAAAGGAACACTAAAAACAGAGACTGAGAGCATTATACTGGCAGCACAAGACCAAGTTTTGGCTATGAACTGGAGGGTCAGCCTTAGGAATGAGCAAATGTCTCTGCAGTGCTACATCTGCAATAGAGTGGATGAAACCATTGCCCATATCGTGAACAAATGTCCTAGACTTGCACCAAAGCAATTACTGATAAATAGCAAGAAAAACCTGTCAATGGCAAATACCCAAAGAGAGATAACAGTGCTGATGCTGACAAAGTACTTACCCATCAATGGTCAGTGTCTTCTCGCTTAAAATCAGAAGCAGTAGGGTTTATCATAGCAACCCTAGACCAATGCCTATCTACAAGGCTCTGTCAGGCCAACATATTAAAGATTGGCAGTAACCCAACATGCCGTGTATGTAAACAACAAAATGAAACCATTGATCATGTTTCCATGTGCAGACTTCTTGCATCTACAGAGTATCTCAACAGACATGACAGAGCTGCATAATATATTCACTGGGTAATTTGCAAAAACCTGGACCTACCCCATGATAAAAACTGGCAGGAACACAAACCACCTCCATTGCTTGAAAATGATCACATCTCACTCTTCTGGAACTTCACCATTCAAACTGACAGAAAAATAAATGCAAATAGGCCAGACATTATATTGAAAGACTTCAGACAAAAATCATGCTTCCTCATTGATATGACTGTCCCAATTGATATAAATGTATCTGTCGAGACCTACCAAAAATTGAGCAAGTATAATGATCTTGAAATAGAAATTGGCAAAATGTGGAACCTCAAGACTAAAACAATACCTGTTGTCATAGGTGCCCTAGGAATAATTGCAAAAGGGGCTGATTCCTACCTAGCTCAGGAAACCCCAAAATGGCAGAAATTCAAAAGATAGTGCTCATGGGAACTGCCAATATCCTACATAAAATACTGTCTGCGTAATCTCATATTTCAAAACAAACTCATAATTTTCTTATGTTTTCTTAAACATTCTCTAGAACAATATCATCATCATCATCATCGTTTAACGTCTGCTTTCCATGCTAGCATGAGTTGGACGATTTGACTGAGGTCTGGCGAACCAGATGGCTACACCAGGCTCCAATCTGATTTGGCAGAGTTTCTACAGCTGGATGCCCTTCCTAACGCCAGCCACTCTGAGAGTGTAGTGGGTGCTTTTACGTGCCACTGGCACAAAGGCCAGTCAGGCAGTACTGGCAACAGCCACGCTCAAAATGGTGTATTTTACGTGCCACCTGCACAGGAGCCAGTCCAGCTGCACTGGC
>NC_068983.1:160428812-160432975 GCF_001194135.2 Octopus bimaculoides
CTATTATTATTATTGTTGTTGTTGTTGTTGTTGTTGTTGTTATTGTTATTATTAATATTATTAATAATAATAATAATAATAATAATAATAATAATAATAATTTTTTTTTACTTGTTTCATTTGACTGCAGCCATGCTGGAGCACTGCCTTTAGTAGAGCAAATCGACCCCAGGACTTATTCTTTGTAAGCCTAGTACTTATTCTATTGGTCTGTTTTGCAGAACCGCTAAGTTACGGGGAGGTAAACACACCAGCACCGGTTGTCAAGCGATGCTGGGGGGGGGGACAAACACAGACACACAAACACACACACATATACATATACATATATAGAATGGGCTTCTTTCAGTTTCTGTCTACCAAATCCACTCACGAGGTTTTGGTCGGCCCGAGGCTATAGTGGGACTGAACCCAGAACCATGTGGTTGGCAAGCAAACTACTTATCACACAGCCATTCCTGCGCATAATAATAATAATAATAATAATAATAATAATAATAATAATAATAATAACTGCAAGAATTTGGAATATGAAAACTGTAAAGGCTGTGCCTGTAATTATTGGTGCATTGGGAATTGTAAGTAAAGATTAGAGAAATGTTTTGTCTTGTAGAACCTCTGCAGAAAGCTTGCCTCTTAGAGACAGGAAAAATTATCAGTAGGGTTTTAAGCACTTGAAAGACTATTGAAAATTTGTGGATACCTATGGCTATGTGTAGTAATTTGCTACCCACATAAATTCTACAAGGCGTAAGAATGAACCTGAGTCACATCCCCAGTAGTAGCAGTAGTAGTAGTAGTAGTAGTAATTTTTATTATAATTATTATATCTATCATTATTTTTCTTATTTCATTCATTGGGGAGTGATAAAACATGTACATAATCATTGTCAGTTTTCACTTTCAATTTTCCATGCTCGCAAAGGTCGGACGGAATTTATTGAGGCAGTTTTCCTATGACCTTATGCTCTACTTGTCACCAACCTTCACTCGTTTTTAACCAAGGTAATATTTCTTTACAACCAGACATATTTTTGTGGAAGATTGGAAACAAGTGATACAGTTTGTATGAGACAGTATCACTTGTTTTACAACTGTCATATGATATCAAGATGAGGAAACACATGCACACACACACAGACACACACACAATATACATGACATACTTCTTCCAGCTTCTATCTAACAAATCTACTTGCAATGTTTTGGCTGGCCTGAGGCTAAAGAAGATGCTTGCGCAAGGTGTCTCGTAATGGGACTGAACCTGAAACAATGTGGTTGAGAAGTAAACATCTCAACCATACCAATCATACAATTAGGATAATTTAATCAACTATATTTACCCTTTTCTGATTTGTGACTTTGTAGTAATGTAACACACAAAATAACATAAAGTCACTGGAACAAATAAATCCATGAGTATGAGAATTTTTAAATTGCAATGCAACGCTTTTAACTTTTAATTACTGCAAAGATTAAATTCAGCTTTCAGCTTATCAGATTTGGTAAAATAAGTAGCAGTGATATACTAAGAAGGCCATGTTAATCCACTTACAAAACTATGCCTAGAGGAAAATATCCAGATATGTCTGCTGCATAAAAACTTAATAGTAAAGTGCATACTTGATGTGATAAACCAAGAAGTTTTAACTAATAAAATTTTTCTGCTCAAGCAAAAATTACTCTGAATGAAATTACTGTTGCTTTATTTTCACTGGATAGCTTTATATTTCAAAGTAAAAATGGGAAATTTTGCTGTCATCATCTTCTTAAGGGAACTTTTTAAATATATTTACTCAAAAAAGAAGATAGAGGCCATGTTCTTTTACAAGGCCTCCAAGATTGATGGCAGACAGGTAGAAGGATATCCTGAAACAGGAGAATTAGTCTAAATGTTTGTAACAGAATGGACGCTTCTAAAGACACTGAAGGTGCTAGGAAGTGGTATTAAACCAGATAACGGATAAGTCCAAGTTGGCCATGGCAGAATTTGGACTAAGAACAGTAAGAGACAGAGCAAAAATGGTAAGGCATTCATCCATCCATCCATTAATACATACATACATACATACATACATACATACATACATACATACTAGTGGCACAGTGAAGATTTATAAGACATTCCAAAAATTCTTCATCTCAGATTCTTATGTGAATAGATGCACACACTTGGGTGTATGCATCAACAGTTCAACCAACACACAAACTCAACTACATAGAAACAAACACCAGGAATTCTCTTAACTCAAAAACTCTTGTTGTTTTGTTAGCAACCAGCTTGAATTCTCTGAAGAACTTAAATAAAACTTAAAGGAAAATCATTCATACTGTAAGGATGTGTATATGTATCCATGCATGTATGCATATGTGTAGGCTGTTGACAAGTAGGTTAATAGATTGGTTGGTTAGTCACTTGCTTGCTTGATAGATTGGTAGGTAGGTAGGTAGGTAGGTAGGTAGGTAGGTAGGCAGGTAGGTAGGTAGGTAGGTAGGTAAGCAGGTAGGTAGGTAAGTAGGTAGGTAGGTAGGTAGGAAGGTAGGTAGGTAGGTAGGTAGGTAGGTAGGTAGGTAGGAAGGTAGGTAGGTAGGTAGGTAGGTAGGTAGGTAGGTAGGTAGGTAGGTAAGTAAGTATACCTGTACAAAAGAGTGATGGACAAAACTGAAGAACCAGTGCCCTTTGAGCAAAGCACTTTGTTATATTTGTTCTGCACCAAATTACAAACACTCAATTGTCACTCTCACCATCAGAAAAAAATGTGAGCCAGTCTTTGGCTCACTGAAACTCTGTAACCAGCAACACTATTGTTCACCAATTGTTATATTAAGTAAAAAATAAATTTATCGTAGATTTATAGTAGAAATAAAATGACATGATGGGGCATATACTGCTGCTTGAAAGACATCACCAATAGAAGTAAAGTAAAAGTGATTACAATCATATATCAAAACCAGTCCATGGATTAAGTTCACTGGGAGTTTACTTTCTCTATTTAATGGTACTAATCTTGTAAATAAATCAATATTGTTTTATTTCATATGTGTGCATGTATGTGCACATATGATGTGTGTGCATAAGTATGTCCGTGTATATGAATGTGTGTATGTGTATATTTGCAAAATTCTTTATAAGTTCATTTTATTCTGTAGCTAAAATATTTCGAATGAATTTATAGTTTATAGCTTGAATATGAAAATAATCTTTAATTTCCCAATTAAAAACTATACATAAAACTCTACTAATAATTTATCATTTATGACAGCTGCCATAAATTTCAGATATTGGGGATATGAGAAAAAAAAATTGCTTCACTTCCATCAATATGTGATTTCAGATTTTAACTATTGAGGTTATCTACATATATCTGATTCTACGGCTGACTGATTTAGTAGTAACGTCATTGATAACCAGATATGTGACAAAGCTGTGTGTTTTTAGTTTTTTTTCTTTTTTTCTTTGGGCAGAAAGATCACAGTTAATTTGATTTGCTGCCCTTTCCATGATGTAATTGTTTATGAATTATAATGAAAGTGTATTGAAAGAACGAACAGTAGTGAACAGAAGTTGCTCCAATCGTTTTTCAATTACCACAGTACATTTCTCAGATTAGTGGTAATGCAATTGTTTCACTCATTATAGGAGTTTAGCTTAGTACTTGCAAGTTAATTAAATGATAATTAATTACACAGTACTTTTCCCTATTTACTGATATGAATTGAACTCCTACATGTACCTATAAACAAGTGAACTTGGCTAATGAAATATGACCGCCTTTACAAATGACTTATTAGAGCAATGAGGATGGATATAAACTGTTATATTGCCTGTTATTCATCTAGTAGTTTAATAATATAATCACAAGTAGCTTTGATGATGACCAATAGGGAAAACTGTTATGTGGTCACAATATCTGCTCAAAGTAGCAGAAAAATTGTTCTCAAACCATGCAGTGTCATCTTTCAAAGGAGTAGGGCACATTCAACAATATAGTCCTGAATACATTCTCTGAAAATAAAATGATATGGTCATGGTTGGAATGTTTTGATCATCGGTCTTGTTGATCAGAGCTGACTCAGGGTTAGACAACAACAAATCAATGATTCCAGGTGAGTGTTTCACCTCTCAATATATTTACCTGACTAAGGCATCAGTTGTGGCGTGC
>NC_068983.1:160432985-160435684 GCF_001194135.2 Octopus bimaculoides
TATCAGCACTTTGTCCGTCTTCATGTTCTGAGTTCAAATTCTGCTGAGGGTCAATAAAATAAGTACCACTTGAGCACTGAGGCCAATGTAATCAACTTACACCCTCCCTCAAAATTGTCGCCTTTGTGCCAAAATAAGAAACTAATATATTTACCTGACAATACATTTACATAAGCTGAAAATACTGCTTAATTAGTATCCAAACTTGATGTCCAGCTGATCGCATAGCCTCCTTCCCAACCTCAAAACAATGGCCTTCACCTTTTTTAATGCTAATAATTCCTCTGTTTAAACTAATTTTCCCACAGACACCAAGGCTTTTGAAAGATCTCTGTATTCAACAAGCCAATATTATTAACTAACAACAAACTTGTTTTCCTAGCTTCCCTATCAGTTGAAAGATATATTTAACTGAATAATTATACCAAAAAAGGATCAATGGTTCTTCCTGGGCCATAAACTCATAAGCTGGTTTCCTGGATCCTGTGACATATACATTCCCCCACTGGATGGGAATTGCTCATTATTGCTAAGTATGTGAACTAGAACAATGTGAGATAAAGTGTTTTGCTCAAAAACTCAATGCATCAAGTTAAGGAATTGAAACTACAATCTTACAGTCATGAATGCAACACCCTAACCATTAATCCATGTGCCTCCAAGAATAATTATGTACAACTGGGTAATTATGTATCTCACAACAGCTTCAGTTTTTATAAAATTTACACAGCTCACAACTCCCCAGAGGTCTTAGACTAGTATGTAAGTAATCTTCTCAAGTCATACTGACTCACAAGGTCCAGTTTCCTGGTTTCATGGCATATATATCCACCACCTGAATGCTGGTCTATTGCAGGTTTACTCATTTTTCCCAGCTGAGAGGACTGGACCAATGTAAAATGAAGTATTTTGCTAAAGAATACGTGTCACCCACTCCAGGAATTGAAACCACAACCCTATGATCAAGAGTTCAATACCCTAAGCCATGTACTTCCACAGGTTCATAGACTCTAGTTTAGAGACCACTGCTCTATAACAAAAGGTACATGTGCACAAAATATCAATATAAAATTAACTAACAGTGTCCTGTGGTGCACATGTTCTATAGCAAAAGGTACTTACATACAAAAAATATCACTATCTCAGTAACCATTGTACTGTGATGCACATTTCTGCAGTGCAAACTAACTGTAATATCATGCTCTGACTAATTACACGTTGATCAGTTATCAGTAACCCACAGGAATCAATAGACATACAGAAACAGATTACATTACACATAACCAGATATTATTCCTGCACATCTTACTATAGACGAGCTAATATTGTAGTGAATTGTAAGATCCTCAACAAGACAGAATCACACTATGAAATGGGCTCAAAACAATATCTGCTTGTTTTGTTGATGACTAACATGACACAGGTCTTACATGAACAAGACTACACGACAATGACAGCAATACATAAAACAGTCATTTGGGGGACTTTGTTTTGTCTTGCAAGTTATTTGGTGACCCTGCTGGTACCATGAAAAAATCTCACCCTGAACACCCTGTAAAGTGGTTGGCATTAAGAAGTGCATCTATTTGTAGAAACCATGATAAAACAGACTATAGAACTCTGCATAGCCCTCTAGCTTTCCAGCTTTTGTCATACCATCCAACCCAAGCCAGCATGAAGAACAGATGTTAAATGATGATTATGAAGATGACAATGATAATGATAACAATGACAACGACAACAACGGTGATGACAATGGGGTTCATGTAGTTTGAAAGCAAATCCCTAGTGGGATTTGAACCCATGACTTCTAGATTAGAACTCCAGTGTGCTATACTATCCTTAGAAAGATAGATAGATAGATAGATAGATAGATAGATAGATATGTATATACATGCATACATACATGTGTATACACACACACATAAACAAATATATATGCATGCACGCACATATGTATGTACATATATGTATGTATATATATATATAAATTGCTTGGGTAGTTTACTGCAATTGATAGCTGTTTAATCTAGTAGTAGAAGAATGCCATGAAACATAGCAGCAACAGCTGAAACATGCAAAACCAAGAAGAATAAGAAATATTATTCTCATAAATTCCACATCAATTCCATATCTAGCTGAAATATTAGATCAATGTTGGACTAAGGAAATAGTAACAGACCAGTTAGGCTTTCTACCAGCCCTACTCAAAAATTTTGCAAATGTTCTGTCAATGTCATTGCACAGGTAGAAGTTCATTTCTCTGCTGAAAGAAGTTGTAAGGCAGTATGATATACATTTTTATAAGAAGACAACCCTGAAATTGTGAGGTGTGCTTCAGATATTACCCTTGTAATAAAACCTGAGCTTGTCCAATGGCTCAAAGAGCTCCCTTAACTCTTTAGCATTCAGTTTATTCAATTAAATGTAATGCATTTTTATTCACATGTTCAAAAATTTGCCATATGTTACCTTTCTGGAGCACTGCCTTTAGTCAAGCAAATCGACCCCAGGACTTATTCTTTGTAAGCCTAGTACTTATTGTATCGGTCTCTTTTTGCCGAAACACTAAGATACGGGGATGTAGACACTTCAACATCAGTTGTCAAGCGATGCTGGGGGGACAAACACAGACACAGACACACACACACACACACACACACACACACACACATATATATATATACACATATATAAAT
>NC_068983.1:160435694-160438775 GCF_001194135.2 Octopus bimaculoides
ACACACACACACACACACACACACACACACATATATATATATACACATATATAAATATATACATATATACGACTGGCTTCTTTCAGTTTCCGTCTACCAAATTCACTTACACAGCATTTTTCAGCCTGAGGCTATAGTAGAAGACACTTGCCCAAGGTGCCATGCAGTGAGACTGAACTTGGAACCATGTGGCTGGTAAGCAAGCTACTTACCACACAACCACTCCTACGCCTTATTTTTAAAATGACATTCTAGAGTATGTGTGAGAGACCAGATCTGGCTGGTTTGAAGATGACACTAGTAGAATATTTGGGCCAGATATGACTAGTTTAAATGTAATGAGTATCAGACAGACTAATAGCATTGCTCTGTTTTTTCAGTAGAGGTCATTACCTTTTTCTTTTTAATGGCCATGGTCTAACCTGGGATTCCTTTGAGAGGAAATTGCTCAACTTCACTCTTCTACTTCAGGAAGCTATTATAGTAGACATCTGTTAGTCTTGAGAAACCAAGGATCTGTGCTCAAAGAAATCATTTCAGTTGCTGATAGTCATGTAGCATCTACTGTAGCTGCAGAGGCCCACACAGGAGTGGTAGTCATGCATGCAGTGACTGCATTTAAAGGAGCTCTTTGCCAGCATTACTGGTTTTTGCTTAGGAAAGCTATTACCTTTACTAAAAGCAAAAGGTTTCTTTCTCTGACTGAAACCAGACTATATAAGGGTTTATAAAATGTGTAATGTTGCTTTGTAGCAAAACATAAGTACAGAATACAAAGGATGTACAAAAGCTAGAAATAAGTAAAGTAAGCATGCTCTACTAGATGTGTAATATTAGTATACATGAATGAGGAAACACTAGTATGCAGAAAGAATGACTAGTGATAGGATGTAATGCATAAAAGGGAAGACTGAGCTGGTATAGATGTGTGATGTGAAAAGAGGTGATTATAGTGATCGTAATGAAAAGAGCTTGAAGAAGTGGACAACCAATTAAAATACGGAAAGAAGTGGCAAAATTTGATCTTGGGAGGCTAAATCTCAACAATGGAAATGTAAAAGATCTACAAAAAGTGATGAAATTCTTTGATGGAGAGTACTTAGTAAATATATGTAAAATAAGCACAGAAGATTTAATGTAAAATGCTGATGATGATGACAATGATGTATGAGTAGTGTATGTGAGTGGCGTGTATAGGTAGGTAGGTGGGTAGGTAGACAGGCAGACATACAGACAGATAGATAGACAGATAGATATTACAATTAAGAAATGTAGGTTTTGAACTCATATCACAGCATTTTATATTGCCCTAAAGGAGTAACATATTAATATCAACCACAGCAGGATTTTATATTAAGAGTTGTAAATTTCCGAGCAGCATATTATCCTGTTCATTCCAATATCTTCTTTTGGTGTGAGTAAATTTAGTTATTAAGTATTTCTATTGAAAATGCATGAGCTAACAGTATGATACTAAGAATTTAGCTGCAATGTCTTTATGGAAGCTCATCTCCTTTGACATGTTTTGATCATCTGCTCAGAACACTAAGGAAAAGAAAAGAAAGAGACCGAGAAAAGGGGGGGGGAGAAAAAGTTTCAGCTGGTTTAGTTGTTAACCATTTTCTTTAGTTCTGAATAGTTAATCATAATCCTGACGCTTCTGGAACAGTGCTTTATAACTGAATATCTACTCTTAAATGGTAACATTTGGGGTGTCTGTAGATATTTCAACCAAGGGCACAATCTTTGTATAGAATTCAGAGTTAACACTCCTGACTAATATGAACTTAAGTCAATGTGTTTCATGGTCACTGTCATTGTTGCTAGTGCGACACAATGAATATGGGAGAAAATTAAGCTAAGAAACATTTAGAAGGGAATAAGAGAAAATCAATGAACATTAAAATGTAGGTAATCTAAAATAACCTCAGAAACGCTTTGGAAATGGAATGAAGATGTTTATGATATTAAATGCTGAAGATAAGTATCCTTGCTGATTTCACTTACTCACTATGGGGAACGTTTATATATTTCTTTCATTTCCATATAGAATTTCCAAAACAACAAAAAAAGAAATCAAAAAATTTAGAATAAAATTCTGCAATAGCAGATAAAATTTATTAATATAGGTCGCTTTTGTTGGGAAGTTGTCTTCATTTCTTTATTTGTGTAAGTTACTTTACTACTACTACTACTATTGCTACTGCTATTACTGCTACTGCTACTACTACTACTACTACTACTACTACTACTACTGTTGCTGCTCCTGCTGCTGATGGTGATGATGATGATGATGATGATGACGCCAATACTGCTGTTGCCATCACCACCATCAACAACAACAAGCCCTCCATCACTGTAAGCATCATCATCATCGTCATTATTATTATTATTATTATTATCATCATCATTAGTAGTAGTAGTAGTTGTAGTAGTAGTAGTAGTAGTAGTAGTAGTAGTAGTAGTAGTAGTAGTAGTAGTAGTAGTTTTTGCTTTTACTTGTACTAAATGAGATTTGGGAATTAAAAGAAAATAGATTTCATTGATGGAAGTTTAACTTTGGGATATATCTTGAAATATTTTATTGATGTTTGGCTGGTCTCTTATGATTTACTTCCTTTATCAACAACAAAACCATTGAATGACAAAGAAAGTCAAATAAATAAACTAATGACAACAACACTGAATGAAAAATGAAATGTCTGTCTCATACACACACATATATGTGTATGTATGTATGTATGCATTTATCTATCTATCTATCTATCTATTTATCTATCTATCTATATATATATATATAAAGAAGTATTATTACAGTTATTTATAGTAATAATAAGGTGGTTACCAAGTTCACACCATTACAGGCACAATGTAAGGTAAATTAAGATTCAATAGGGTATATAATACCACTTGCTAAGATCAGAGCCAATGCTCCAAAAGCCACCATAAAACTCATGATAAAGATACATACAAGCAATGTAATGATCATATGAGATGTAGACTTACCTCTGTGTGTGTGTGTGAGAGCACACATGTATATATATATATATATATATATATATATATATATATATACACACA
>NC_068983.1:160441190-160449334 GCF_001194135.2 Octopus bimaculoides
ATGTGCCACCCGCACAAGAACCAGTCCAGGGGCACTGGCAACGATCTTACTTGGCTTGCCGGGTCTTCTCACGCACAGCCCATTTCCAAAGGTCTCGGTCCGTAGTCATCGCCTCGGTGAGGCCCAATGTACGAAGGTCTTGCCTCACCACCTCAGCCCAGGTCTTCCTGGGCCTACCTCTTCCACGGGTTCCCTCAACTGTTAGGGTGTGGCACTTTTTCACGCAGCTATCCTCCTCCATTCTCACCACACGTCCATACATATATATATATAGATGTATATATAGATATATATATACATACATACATATATATACTTATTTATTTGTAGCATTTTGTTTTAGTCAATTTGTTTTTAATAACAATATTAGTTATTTATTCAATAGTGGTTGTAATATATATTGAGAATAATTGCATTTACTATTCTAAGCAAGTTTGAAAGTTAAGTAAGCATGAAAATAACTAGCCTAATTAATAAAATGTGTTATTGGTAGACTAATAAATAGCTAAAGTTAGATTTTAGATTCATAGTAAAGACAAAATTAAAAAAATATAAACCCAAATATATAAAAGAAATGCAAATTAAAATGAAACATTTTAGTCTGTAATGAAAATTCATTATTCAAAATATTTTAAGTGTTTTTTGCATATTGATGAGTTACTTTTATTTTTGTTTCTTTCTTTTTAATTCTAGGTTATTAAAATATCTTTGTTGATTAATTTTAAGAATTTTACAGGTTTTTGGAGCTTCTCTTCAAACAGAAATTTTCCTCAACTGTCAAATAATTTCAGAACTATTACTGATTTTAATTTTAATAAAGTCACTGATCTAATAATGGACTTTAGATTTTGGTACCATTTGTCTCTTGGAGGAAAGATAAAAAATAAATTTTATTACCTATGGAAATATTTAATATTAGCTCTACTAAATTTGCATGAAATAACTGCCAAATATCTCTATCATTATTCCTTACTGTCGTGAAAATGGGAATGAAACAGGTAAAATATAAATAAAAACAGACAACTCTCATCCCACAAAAGCCTAAACAACAACAGTATCTAAGAATCAAGATATAATTTGAATACAAAGTTTAATATCATTTCAAGGAATAAATAATATTGCTATTCTAAAAGTTTTGTAAGTAAAATAGATTATTACAAGTGATCTGATATAATTGAATTGATAAATATAATAGAATAAATATTAAATGGAAGGTGACAAAATTCATAAAGCCGGGAGAGTGTTGCACAGAACCTGTCAATTCTTTTGACTTCACACCATCTGACCATATACATTCATACATTAATGCACACGCACACACACACACACACACACATACATATATACATACATAGGCCCTTAGGTATAATCCCAGGTAAATCCAGGCAGTATTTTGAATTATGCATTCATGTTGAAGTAATGGATTACGTGGTTAGCTAGTATGTAAATGGTCCACGTGTGTATATAGAGTGAGAACGACAGACATCAAGATAGACTGAAATGGGTTGTGAGTGAGTGCATAGAAGAGAGAGGAGAAAGAGAGAGAAAAATGGAATGGGATGGGTGTGGGAAAGAATGAATGAGAGTGAAAGTAAAGTACAATCAAAAATTGAAATCAAAATATAAAATAAATAATAAAAATAAAGATAAAATGCTAGTATTATTCTCCATCAGGCGTTAAGGTTTTGGTAGAGTGGAAGAGGGAGGTATTTTATCAATCAAATAGATTGATTCTAGGTTAGGTGTGGTCAGAGAGAATAATTAGTTCAGTGGTCAGTAGGATAGATAAAAATAGATGTCTAGCTTAAGTGAGTATACATAGTATAAAACTACAATTAAAGAGATAAAAGACACAAATTAAAGAACTAAAACTTAAAAATTAAAGGTTAAATTGAAAATTAAAATTTCAAATTTTAAAAAATTAAAGCTTGCTAGCTTCTAAGATACTTATGTTGATAGAGAAGAAAAGGAAAAGAAAAACGTATGTGTTTTGTAATGACCGTGGATGCATATAGGCAAATGTTGATTTTGCTTGCATTTAGACTTATGGAAGAATCTAAAGGCGCAATAGAACTTATGCTTACATGTAGAGAATGCGTTGTGTTGCTTACTGAGTAATGTCGGTGAATTATGAATTAATATTCAGAGAGCTTCTTTCAGGCAGAGTCCACATGTTGGGTGCTGGCCTTGATATGGGACACCAGAATCTATTGTGACTCAGGATATCCTATATAGTATTTTCCTGTTTATCAGATGGTGGTTGGCTAGGGGCATGGATTTGCTATGCTCCTGATATTTAAATGAGTTTAGATGCGCAGAATATCTCTGTTTAAAATTAATAGTAGACCCGATGTAGTAACTAGTAGAATTATGTAATGTGTTTGGGACAATGCATTTTTATACTACGTTAGACCTTCTGCAGTGGGCATTAACTTAATTCCAACTACCTAAATATATATAATCATAACATAGGTGAATGCAGCGAAAACACTAACACCGAACATGATAACATGTACTACACCCGTAATCCTAGCACTATACCAGCATAAACCAGGATATGAATATCCCCACTTCCAAGGAAGGTTGGAATATGGCTAAAACGAATGTTAATACTAATAGCATTACTACTACTAATGCTAATGACTCTAATACCATCACTACTACCATTACTACTACCATTACTACTACTACTACTACTACTACTACTACTACTAATAATAATAATAATAATAATAATAATAATAATAATAATAATAATAATAATAATAATACGGGCCAATCCCCTAATGACACCCTAAACTTCAACTTGTCCATAAATATCAAGCTGAGTAAAAAGTAAGCAACGTTTTGAAACATGAAATTCACCACAATATATTTAAACAATACGGAAATTTTATTCATCAAAGTAAATGCCATTACAACCAACGCATTTTTGCCAACGAGTTACAAGTTTGTTTATTCAGGTAACATAAAAATCTGGAGTTCTGGAGCTGGTGAACTCGTTGAACGCACTTTCAGCATCGGCTTGATTTTTGAACTCCTTCTCTCGCAGGAAACCATCAATGTGCTTGAAAAAGTGGTAGTTGGTAGAAGAAATGTCTGGGAAATAATCTGGGAGGAGAAGAACTTCGTAGCCAAGTTCCCTCAACCTCTGGAGTATCATTAGTGTGGTTGAGCATTGTCATGAAGAATGATTGGCTTTCTTCTGATGACCAGTCTGGAACGGAAGAGTAGCCGTTTTCCGTTCATTTTGACAATTTCATAGAAATATGTTTCTGCAATAATGGTTTTTCTGGGTTTTAAGAAGTTATAGTCGATGAGTCTAGCAGTTCACCACCAAACAGTTGCAGTAACCTTTTTTTTTAAGAGCTCAGGTTTAGAGAAGGTTTTCAGTGCTTCATTTTGGTCCAACCGCTGCGAAGAACGATTTTTTTTTATTATTGTACAGAATCCAATTTCCATCACAATATGGTCGAGAAATGGATCGGTCTGGTTACGGAGAAGAAGCAACAAGCAAATTTCATATCTGCGCATTTTCTAATTTTCATTCAAATCGTGTGGTACCCATTTGTCAAGCTCTATTGATTTTCCAATCGCATGCAAATGGTTTCAAGCAGTTTTCTGGCTAACTTGAAGTTCTTTTGCCAGTTCTCGAGTGGTTTTACGTGGATCTTTCTCAATGACGATCTTTAATTGACCGTTATCAATGACAGATGGGCGTCTACTACGCTTACGACCTTCAAGTCTCAGGTCTCCACTGCGAAAGCGTTTAAACCAATTTTGAGCTGACCACTCACTGGTCATTTCCTCAGCGAACGTTTCGTTGATATCACGAGTAGTTTCAGCAGCTTTATGTCCTTTCTCGAAGCTGAATGGCAAAATTGCTCGAATATCGCGCTTTGACAGTTCCATTTCAGGTGATTGTAACAACGGTGAAAAAAATATCAATGTTAATTTATTGAGGCATTTGGGCAAGTTTATGTCTGTGTTATCAGACAACTGCAACACAAAATGTTTTTAAATGGTTTAAACCATTGCTTACTTTTTACTCAACCTGATAGTATAGCATCTTCCCTTTCCACAACAAACCCACGTAAGATAGATATCTGTAACCGCTACAAACCCACTGCAGAAGGTTTAACGTAGTATACAAATGCATTTGAAAAAATATCGGTGTTAATTTATTGATGCATCTGGGCAAGTCAATGCATGTATTATCAGACAATTGCAAAAAAAAATGTTAAAAAAACTCAAAACTCTTCAACAATCCGGTACAAATTCTTCATGGTTCAAAACGTTGCTTACTTTTTACTCAACCTGGTCTAAGGCTTTTGAAGTGGTGTACAGATATTGTATAATAAGAAAAAGCAGGCAGTCAGAATTTTGGATAATTCTTTATTAACACTTTCGGTTGTTCAATCAAACCCTTCAAGACAATAAGACCAAGATTGGTATTATGATCTTGAAGAGTTCGCTCCAGATACACCCAATAATCTATCCTTTATTACAACACACAACTCAAGAAACACAGAGGTTTACAATATTATCCACCAGAACATCCCACTACTAAAACAGGATCCAAGAATGAAACAAGCTTTCGAAATACACAAAATAATCAAAGTAAAAGGCAATCAAAGTCCCCCAACAAATTCCTCACAAGTGCTAAATTACCTTCCACAATTCCAGTACCAACGGTCAAAGAACGTGGCCACCCCAACTGCGGGACCTGCATCTACCTTATTGAAGACACAACATATAAGTTCAAATCAGGACGGACTTTTACCGTAAAAAATCACTTTACATGTTCTTCAAGGAATCTCATACATGCTATCAAATGTCAAGGATATAATGAACATTACGTAAGTCAAACAAAGCTTACTCTAAGAAATAGACTGACCATTCAGCGACAGCAAATGCGAGATCCCAGTACTAGATAGATCCCACTGAGTGGTCACATAGACATATGTGTAAAAAATAAGTCTCCCAAATTCTAGGTCTTCCTACTCTACCTATGCTCAGCGAATACCAGAGATGAAGCAGATAAACAAAGAAAATACTTTCATACAAAAGTACAAATCAAGACTTAACAAACTTCAACAGAGTACGTACACAAATAACTATTCCCACACAAAATTAATTCTGCCACTTATTATGAGGAAGCTACACAGCTAACAACCTAAATTTTAACCATTGGACTGCATACAAACTACTCCTGTCTATTGTCCCACCAGACAGATTAAATTTGGACTGTGTTGTTGATTATAACTAAACATGTTCTCTCAATTGTGTCGGCCTTCTTTTTAGGTGCAAAATATACTGTCATGGGACACTAATGCACGGACGTAGCAGCAAACGTACAAAAGGTTATAAACTTAATCATGTGTTCATTCTCTACAAACACTTGACAGAAGACATTCAGAACATTGATTGTTTGGACATGTTCAGTCAACCGTGTCATCCTTAACTTACGACGCCAAACATTGTCACTTGATACTAACACACGGACGTAGCACGGAACCTAAAAAACTTTTAAAAACCAGTCATCATGTGACTATCCTCTAGCAATCGAATCCTATTCAAAACATACTCCCTATAAAAAACAGGACAAACTTCAAACCACTAGTCAGAAGCAAGACAGCTGTGACAGAAGCCACGTTTTTCTATTTGAACTTTTTGAAAATCAGTGTAAAACTGTGAAACTAGCTAAAGCTTCAAATATTTTAATAAAAAATGTTTTAACAATTCTCAGTGTATATGCAGCTTTTATTTTCCCTATATATAGAACAGTCACAAACAGTGAAAGAAGACATGCACCCAACACCAGAGCTGAAGACACCTCCGAAAGGGGGTGGCCCCGCCACGTCAAAACGGTAGAGGAATAGGGGCCGAAACCGGACGTGGTTCCTCCTGATGATGTCTTGAGCTAACTGGATCCTATAAAGGAGCTGTTGTGGTAGCAGACCACGAAACATGGTTGAAATTCCTTCCTATGTGTGTGTGTGTGTGTGTGTGTGTATGTGTGTGTGTGGAAGAGCGTAGGCTCAAAACGTTAAAGGCTTTTTCACTTCCTGAGTGTTAAACTAATACATCTGTTTGTTGTCTACACCACCTGTCTTCGTCTTTTGTTTTTTGTGAATTCTCCCTATATATATACATATATATATATATATATATATATATATAGTCAGGTGATTAGAATTAATGTAATGGATTGTACACAATCTCAGATGGGTAGGAAATGGTTAATAACTAATCCAAGAATGAAATAATCTTTAATTTCCAAAGAGAAATCTGAAAATTTTAATAGAATTTTGAAATTTTGGTAAATTTCATGTTCTCCCAAGAGTTATGAAATCTAGTACATGTAGTTAATTGAATTCATAAAGAGTTGTTGTAATTCCTGTCGTTGCTGTTGCTATTGGGGTAGCTATTATTTGGAAATAGTACGGTTGTGTATGTGTGTATGCAGATGTGTGTGTGTCAGTGTATTTTTTTTTTTTTGCCTCTGTGCTTCTCTGAAAGCTTTGAGCAAAAAGTGGTGATGTTGTCATACTTCATGTCAACATCAGCAGATAATATGCTAGCGTTGTGTCTTCATAGACATAATGAATGAAAGATTCCTTACTTGAGAAACAAGTAAGGGTTAGTAACTGGAAGGATATCAGTAATACATTAAAATAATGGCTCCATAATATATTCATCTATATAGGCTAACATGGAGAATTTGGCTTAAAAATGAAATGACAAAATGAGTGGATTAGAGACACAGTTTGCCAGCTAAAACACCTGTGTTGTAAGGACTGTTAAGTATAATACGTGAATGCAATGTGATTAGCTCCATCTTGTAATGGAATGGGCAGCACTTCACTTAGATAAGATTAATATTTAGAGTGAAAACTGCCGTTCAGATGTTGATTATTTCTACTTAAAGAGCTGCTGTCATCGTCATCGTCATCGTCGTCGTCGTCATCATCATCAAGATGTAATGGGTAGGGTATTTGGTTCATGATCATTAGCTCTTGAGTTCGATTGCGAGTGGGACATTGTGTCCTTGAGCAAGACACTTTATTTCTCATTGCTCCAATCTGCTCAGCTGGCAAAAATTAGCTGTACTTGTAATTCAAGGGGCCAGCCTTGTCACACTCTGTGTTATGCTGAATCTCCCTGAGAACTACATTAAGGATACATGTGTCTGTGGAGTACTCAGCCACTTGCACATTAACTTCATGAGTGAGCTGTTCAGTCGATTATGTCAACTGGAACACTCATCCTCATATTGACAGAGAGCCAGGCCATCATTATCATCATCATCACCATGATCATGATCATTACCATCATCATTATGAACATTATCATCTTTCGCATTATCTTCATCACATCATTTGAAAGTATTGAAGGAAAATTTTATTGCATTGGATCCCAAAACTCGAACGGGAATTGCTGACAAGTGTTCCCCTATGACAGGCCTTAAAATGATACGTAAGACATGTTCAGTTTTGTTGATCATAAATGGTTGTTCAATTGTAAAGTTGTAAATGTAAGTTCCATTTCATCCCCAGGAGTGGAAAGTAAAGTACCAATCAATCTTAGAAAACATTTCTAGATAATTCTTTATATATATATATATATATATATACATGTGTGTGGGGGGAGTTGCATGCATGTGTGTGCGTGCATGTGTGTGCGTGCATGTGTGTATGTATGTATGTCATTATTCAGTTTATTTCAAGATTTCTTGCTAATAGAGAAAGAACCACTTTCTAACCTAGATCCAAGGTTCCTTCATTGAAATTTCAACATCAACAACAGGGTATTTTTATGTATGTATGTATGTATGTATGTATGTATACTCGTTACTCTTTTACTTGTTTCAGTCATTTGACTGTGGCCATGCTGGAGCACCGCCTTTAGTCGAGCAAATCGACCCCAGGACTTATTCTTTGTAAGCCTAGTATTTATTCTGTTGGTCACTTTTGCCGAACCGCTAAATTTCGGGGACGTAAACACACCAGCATCGGTTGTCAAGCGATGTTGGGGGGACAAACACAGATACACAAACACACACACACATATATATATATATACATATATACGACAGGCTTCTTTCAGTTTCCGTCTACCAAATCCACTCACAAGGCTTTGGT
>NC_068983.1:160449344-160453512 GCF_001194135.2 Octopus bimaculoides
ATATACGACAGGCTTCTTTCAGTTTCCGTCTACCAAATCCACTCACAAGGCTTTGGTTGGCCCGAGACTATAGTAGAAGACACTTGCCCAAGGTGCCACGCAGTGGGACTGAACCCAGAACCATGTGGTTGGTAAGCAAGCTACTTACCACATAGCCACTCCTGCGCCTATACACTCTTGCTGTATTCTACACTCTCTCTATTTCCCTTGCTCTTCCTTCTGGCTGGGTAGCCATGTATCTCCTCTACAGCAGCACACCTGCTTCTGCCCTCATTCTTGATCTCTCTCTCTCTCTCTCTCTCTCTATATATATATATATATATATATATATATATATCTTTCTCTTTCTTTCTCTCTCTCCTTCTCTTGCTTTTCCCTCTGATTAGGTAACCAAGTATCTCCTCTACATCAGCACACCTGTTTTTGTCCTCTTTCTTGTACATCTCTCTCTCCTTCTGTCTCTCTCTCTCTTCTTCTCTCTTCCTCTCACTCTCTCTCTCATCTTCTCTCTTCCACTCACTCTCTCTCCTCCTATCTTCCTCTATTTCTCTTCTCTCTTTCTCTTTATCTTCTTCTCCTCTCTCTCTCTCTCACTGGGTAACCATGTACCTCTTCTATAGCAAGACACCTATTTTTGCCTCTCTATTTTTCTGTCTCACTCTAACCTTTCATCATTTGATATTGGATCACCTCCTCCAGTGCCCCTCCATTATAGCAAGATATCTGTTCCGACCTCTCTGTCTCTTTGTCCCACTTTAAACTTTCATCCTCTGACACAAGTTCTCCTCCTCAAATGCCCCTGCCATTCTCATAATCCCTTGTCTTGCAAGTTACTTGGTGACCCCTACCGGTGCTGGTGCCATGTAAAAAGCATCTATTCCACACTGTAAAGTGGTTGATATTTGGAAGGGATTCCAGCTGTAAGAATCATGCCAAAACTAACCTCGCCAGTGCTAGTGCCATGTAAAAAGCACTGAGTCCACTCTGCAGAGTGGTTGGTGTTGGGAAGGGCATCCAGCCATAAAATCCCTGCCAAAACAGACATAGTAGCCTAGGGTAGTTTTTCTACCTTGCCAGCTCCTGTCAACTGTCCTACCCATGCATGCATGGAAGATGGACATTAAATAATGATGATGATGATGATGATGATGATGATGATGATGACGACGACGACGATGAAGATTGGTATTAGAAGAGCATCCAGCTGTAGGAACTATGCCAGAGCTGACAATGGAGCATTGTCTACCCATGCCAGCATGGAACATACATGTTTGGCCACATTCAAATGACTGAAACAAGTAAAAGAATAAAACAAATATGGCTCATGTGTTACCATTGGTCAGATTTCGTATCCAACCAATAACTCTACTTAGAAACTGGGGTGTTTCCCATTACTTGTATGATTTGGGAGTTCCTGCTCAGTTTACTGAGTTAGACCCTGCCTACTATGTTCTCTTCTGTGTGCATGTGTGTGTATGTGTGTGAGTTTGTGTGCTTGTGCATGTGTGTGTATATGTGTATGTGTGTGTGTGTTTGTGCATGTGTGTGTGTGATAGATAGATAGATAGATAGATAGATAGATAGATAGATAGATAGATAGATAGATAGATAGATCCTAGGGTGAACATGGAACATAGAATTAGGTGCTGCTGGAACTCCTGACTGAGATGTTTGTGTGTTTAGAGCATCTTAAACCTGATGATGAATGGCCTTAAACCTGATGAAGGCCATTCTTCTACAAGTTTGAACACAACCAATTTTATGCAAGGAGAATGTGTAAGATGGAGAATGAGAGAGAGTAAGAGAGAGAGAGAGAGAGAGAGAGAGAGAGAGAGAGAGAGAGAGAGAGAGAGAGAGAGAGAGACAGCGTGTGTGTGTGTGTGTGTGTGTGTGTGTGTGCATGTGTGTATGTGTGTGTGCCAGAGAGTGAGAGAAAGAGGAGAAAGAGAAAGTGAAAGAAGAGGATAAAAAATAACCCAGTACTTCACTGGTACTTCATCAATCTCAAAAGATGGAAGACATAGTTAACCTTGGCAGGATTTGAACTCAGTGTGCAGAAATCCAGAATAAATACTGCAAAGTATTCTATCCCACACTCATACAGTGTGGCAAGGGCAAACATTACTGAGAAGCATGCCACATAAGTCATGGCTCACCATCAGGTGGCCCCACTACTAAATAAATTCAAAGAATTTTTCATCAGATGTACCACTCAGAAAGTCCCACAGGCCACATACAACCTATAGATTCCAGTTTGCCTATGACTACCCCAGTGACTGCCAGTTGATGGAGATATTATGTATATTCTTCAAATACTCAGTAAAATACATTCAGTGAATTTGAACTCAAGACCTTTTGAGTTGGTGCTTTAATATCTTATCCACTTCATTATTTTCTTCTTCTAAGGTGGTGAGCTGGTAGAATCATTAGCATACTGGACAAAATACTTAGTGACATTTGTCCATTTCTATGTTCTGAGTTCAAATTTCAGTATGGTCAGCTTTGAAATAAGAACCAGCCAAGCAGTGGAGTCAATGTATTCAACTATCTCCCTCACACAAAATTTCAGGCCTTGTGCCTAATAATAGAAAGGATTATTTTCTTTTTCTGAGAGCCATAATCAGCAAATACAAAATCTTTCACATTCTGCCCAGTTCTGTAGAACCTGAAACTGGCTAACCAACCAACTAGTCAGTCAATTACATTACTCGAAGGAAAACATATCAAAATTAACAATTCATCAATAAACTGGCCTTTGTTAAGAAGAATTGATTAAGGACAGGCAAGACACTGGTTAGTGGCAGAAAGAGTGAGGTAGTTTTTCTCAATCCATGCCAAATGGAAAATGAATGTAAAAGCATTGATGTTGATATGTGTTGAGATGTTACTGTAGTGGCATTGATAGTGGTGTTGTTGCTGATGGTGTTGGTGGAGGTAAAGATTGTGTTGATGTCGATAGTGATGATAGTTGTGTCGGTGGTGATGACATGGTGGGTGGTAGTAATTGTAGTCAGTGTAGGAGAGGAGATAGATGATAACTGATATGGTGTTTAAGTAGTTACTGTGTGCATTTTACCTTTTGATTCTATTTTTGTTATCTTCTTTTTCCCTTTTTTTTTTTTTTTTTTTTCCATCCACCAAACATAGCCGACCTTGATGGAAGGGAATTATCAAAAGGGAGAAAGTTACTGACGTGTTAAATAATGACTAATCATTTGCTGGAATAAAACATTTTATCTTGGAGAGAGAGGAAGAGGGAGATAATAATTTTTATCGACCAACTGTCAAAGCGGAATAGTGGTGGGATGGAGGGGGAAATAAAATGCATTTTACTGCTGCACATTCTTTTTACATCTTTCATCTGATTTTGGATAATCACAGGTCAGAAACAAGAAATAGAATTAACAACAGAATGTGAAAATAGCAACAGAAATGCAAGCATTGACTTTAATACAGGATGATGGAGACAGAAACAAAGAATGTGCTATTGTTGCCAGCTGCATTGATCAATGAAGGATGGTGTTATTTAGGTCACAGAACATTGAGATGCACACTGTAACTTAAGGAATATAGATAACTAATGATGTATCATGGATGTAGATACAACATAGAGAAGAGTTCATAAGTCTGTGAGATAATAACATACATACTCTCCATTTGTGTGTGAGGGGTGCACATGTGAACATGCAAAAAAGCATATGTGAGAGAGTGGGTGAGTCTGGGGTTTGATTATACTGCTCACGTATATGGAATAATAGTGTATGAGATTCAGTCTTGTATTCATACCAGAAGAGCATATTTTTGTACCTATCCTTATGGTCTTGTAGTTGGTTCACTTATAAATATCTCTCAATACAGCTCATGTCCCAACTCTTATATTTAACAACTTGCTATAAATAGTTTGTATACTCCTTGGTTAATATTCAAATAGAAAGTAAGAGGGTGAATTGTTAACTCTATGGGTAAAACGTTTGGTGATATTTCTTCTGTCTTTACATTCTGGGTTCAAATTCCGCCGAGGCTGACTTTGCCTTTCATCTTTCCAGAGTTGATAAAATAAGTAGCAGTTGGGCACTGGGGACAATGTAATCGACTTACTCACCTAAAATTACTGGCCTTATGCTAAAATTTGAAACCAAAATTTATATTTATATATATATATATATAT
>NC_068983.1:160453827-160455943 GCF_001194135.2 Octopus bimaculoides
ACACACACACACACACACACACACACACACACACACACACACACACACATATATATATATCTATAGATATACAATAGTCCCTTGCCATATCGCGGTTCACCTATTGCAGTTTATTATTTGAGTTTATGTCAATTCCTCTGTTGTCTTGCATTTATAATAAAATAAATATATACAAATTATAAAAATAATTAAAAAAAATACACAGTACAGTACTGTTTCTACTTTGTGGATTTTCACCTATTGCGGGGGGCCTTGGAACGTAACACCCACAATAGTCAAGCGATTACTGTATATATATTTATATATATATATAAATATATTATAACACTCCACTTTTTCCATTCAATCTTTCAAATTTTATATCCATGCATTTTATATATGGGTTATTATTATGTATTTATATAAAATGTTTTGATATATTTGTCGTATTTTTTCCAAATAGACGGTAATTACAAACTCTTCATTAACCCCGTAGGAAACCTTATGTAGAGGCTTGTTATGTATAGACATTGTACAAATATAATGTGAATGATAATTATGGTGCATGTAACTCATTAAATAAGTCTTGCAACATGTAATTCACTGAGAGGGAATGTTGGGTCTAAATTAATTTATATAATTAGATGAGTTATAGCTATATATGAGAGGATAGATAGAAAGTATGGAACTAGTAAAGAAAATAGAATAGATCTAAATGTAATCCTTTCTACCACAGGCAAAATGCTTGAAATTTTGGGGTGGTGGGGATAGTAAATTTCATTGACCACAGTGTTTGAGTGGTTCAGATTTTATTGACTCCCAAAAGGATGAAAGGCAATGTTGACCTCAGCTGAATTTGAACTCAGAATGTAAAGACAGACAAAATGCTGCTTAGATGCCTTTTGCCCAGAATACAAAGAATTCTACTAGCTCACTGCTTTTGATAGACATAAATATAATGTGATGATCTTTTTAGGTTAGTGACAAAAGGCTGAGACTTTAGAATGTAAGAAACTTTTCGATATTGAAATTTGTCCTTTGTTGTTGCTGTTGTTGTTGTTCTAAAGCTAATATTAAATTTTTATAGAGATTCATAACAGAGGAAACCAAAGGTAAATTACCAGGGCCTCGGGTTGTTTAAATTTCTTGTGTATGGAATTAGGAAGCTGTATTAGTTGACCATACATATGTATATCATCATCATCATCATCATCCCCACCACCATCATCTTCATTTAACATCTGTTTCCATACTGGTTTGGACTGGATGGTTTAACAGGATCTGGGGAACCACAGGGCTGTATTGTGCTCCATGTCAGCTTCGTCATGGCTTCTATGTCTGGTTGCCTTTCCTTTACAGAGTGTACTGGGTGCTTTTCTTCTGCCACTGGCTCTAGTGAGGTCACTAAATGACTTGCAAGGCAGAGATAAAAATAAACAGCTCTTTCAAGATCATCTTCATCATCATTCATGTCCATTTTCTATGCTGGCATGTGTTGGTCAGTTTGACAGAATCCAGCAGTTCACTGGGTTGCACAGAACTCCAGATCCACTGGGCTGCACAGAGCTTTTGTTTACTAACACTAACAACTTTACAGTGATTACTGGCTTCTATTTTCCTGATAGCTTGCACTAGTGAAGTGGCCAAGTCACTTTCAAGGAAAGAATGGAGAAAGCAAAAGATCTCTTCCAAGCAGGCAAAGCAGGGGTGGTTGTTTGATGTGGGGGGAAGTAGCTTATTACCAGGGGAAATTAGAGATGTCTTGCTTTTGAGAATATACATGGCTACCCTACATTATATAAAGGTGGCTTGGAGTAGCTGGGAAGTAAATAAGATGGCTGCGATAGGGATCCAAAGCAAACCCTCAAGGAACAAGTGATGATAGAGACAGTGGATCAGGAATGGGGAGTTAGATGAAAGAAATAGAAGCTTAGGGAATATAGATCAATAAGTAGGAGATGATGAGTTAGGCAAAGGAGCAGTGAGAAGAGATGTAGAGGTATACAAGAGTGTCTACAGTGAGTGTGTGTGGTGGTGCCCACATGCACATGCACATACACACACATACACATATATATACATTTACATATACATATATATATATATATATATATATATATATATATATATATATATA
>NC_068983.1:160456413-160457297 GCF_001194135.2 Octopus bimaculoides
ATATATATATATATATATATACATATACACTTATATATACAAATATGTGGCAACATATACATACATATATGTACATATACATGCAGATGAACACACACACACATACACACACATTTCTTTTTACAAGAAAAAGGTTTGCAATAGCTTTGGTGCCTTAGCTTACTATTCTTTATCAGAGTGTGTGATGACAGTAAGCCAAAACTTTGAAGTTTCTGTTACCCATTTCCTTTCATGAATTGATAAATATTACTTTACTCAAAAGTATTGAGAGATCCTTCAACTGAATATTAAATTTTATATATATATATATATAGCTTCATACGAAAACAAACATTAATATGTGTTTATACATCATCATCATCATTATCGCTTCACATTTAGGGGCCCACCAAGAATCAGTCCTCAGCCCCCCACCCCACCCCACTTATTCATCATAGTCCTCCAGGCAATAACAGAGGAATTCAATACAGGATGCCCGTGGGACCCTCTCTATGCTGATGACCTTGCTCTAATTGCTGAGTCACTATCAGAACTAGAGGAGAAGTTTCAGGTGTGGAAGCAAGGATTAGAATCGAAGGGCCTTAGAGTCAACATAGCTAAAACCAAAGTCTTAATAAGTAGGAAGGGAGACAAACCACAAATCCCTTCAAGTAGATGGCCCTGCTCGATTTGTAGAAAAGACATTGATAGAAACTCCGTAAGATGTACCCAGTGTAAGCTATGGACACATAAGAGGTGCAGCAATATCAAAGGAAGGCTAACTGGGAAGATAGTTTTTGTATGTGGCAAATGCTCAGAAGCAATAAACACTGAAAATGTGCAGAGAACAGCTTGTCACATTCCAGGGAGAAAAACTAGAAGTAGCTGATAGCTTCTGTTACCTA
>NC_068983.1:160458494-160460994 GCF_001194135.2 Octopus bimaculoides
GTAGTTGGTGTTAGGAAGGGCATACAGCTGTAGAAACTTTGCCAGATCAGATTGGAGCTGGTGCAGCCTTCTGGCTTGCCAGTACTCAGTCAAGCCGTTCAACCCATGCCAGCATGGAAAACGGACATTAAACGATGACGATGATGATGATGATGATGATGATGATGATGATGATGATGATGATGATAATGATTTGTTTGCCATGCTAGCATAGGTAGGATAGTTTGACAGGAGCTTGTAAACCAGAAGACTGCACTAACCCCTGGTGTCTGTTTTCAGCATAGTTTCTATGTCTTGATACCCATCCTAAATGCTAACCACTTTACAGAGAGTACTGGGTGTTTATGCCTTTGGCATTCATGAGGACACTAAAGCAAGACCCCTCAATTTGTGTTTGTGTGTGTGTGCATGCGCGTGTATTCCCTTTCCTCCATTTTTCTAATTGAAGGACTAGCATTTGAAATGTATACGTTTGTGCATCTGGAGGTATATATGTGTAGGACTGCATGTGTGTGGGAAGTGTATGTGTTTGTGTCTATGCATTGTATGTTTATATTTGTTGTTTATGTATTTTAGTAAAGGTTGTAAGCATTTCCAATAAACCCTGATGCTCTTTGAACAAATCATTTGAACCATGCTACAGAGGCTCCCTTGTTATTGTTGCTATCAGAAGTGCAGTAAGTTGGTGACTCACCTATCAGGGATCTGAAGCAATGGTAGTCTTCTTTGCAAAATTGAAGCAAATAAAAATGCCCATGGCATGTGAAAAGCACCTTTTGAGTGTTGGGCTTCACAGAGGCAATGACAAATGACCGAGACCTTTGGCATTATGTTGTGTTTGAGAAGAAGACTCATCAAGCCAAGTAAAATCACAGTCGTGGCAGGTACTGGTGTCACACAAATGGCACCTATGCCGGTGGCATGTAAAAACACTCATTACACTCTTGAAGTGGTTGGTATTAGGAAGGGCATCTAGCCATAGAAACCATGTCAAATCAGACTGGGGTCTGGTGCAGCCTTCCAGCTGGCCAGCCCTGGTCAAACCATCCAACCCATGCCAGCATGGACAACGGACATTAAATGATGATAATGATGATGATGATGAAAAAACCAAAAATGGAACAACCCCTGTTTCCAGTACCAATTATGTAACAATGGCTTTGTCAGCTTAGTATTGTAATCTTTGCAATGTATTTATTAAATGTATCTTGCCTTAAAATTTAAGGCTTGACATGTGTGATCCTTATTTATCAAGAAACTGGCTAGTAAGATATCATATATTTGGCTGCTACATTGTTTAACCAAAGAGACTTTGTAATTTCTTCATAAATCTATGCTGTATGAGTTCTGTAACTGTATTGTAGAAGCTCTACTTTATTTAGGATATTGAGTACAAGTCAGTTTAATGGTGCATGTACCACACCCAGTAATGTTCAAAGAAAAACTTGACCTCAGCACTAAAATCTAATAAATCACTTGTCAGTTACAGACTATTGCCTTGCCTTACAGTCTTCAAAAGTGAACTGATTGACTTAAATCTGTGTGTCCTGGCTAATATATCACAAGTGATAGGATACAAACAAATGATCTTTGATCTTTTAGTTGGCATCTTGACATCCTACCACTTATAGGTCATTTCAATGTTTGTTTGTGATACAAGCATTAAAGTTGAGATTGTTGGAGGAGAATTGAAAGCTTGAAACATTCATGTGTTTGCCAAGAAAAATAAGTAATTTAGGTCATGTAAAGTATTTATTAGATATCACATATATGTCTCATTTATTTGTTCATTTAATGTCCATTTTTCTTAGTTAGCACAGCTTGGATGGGAATTGATTTTCAGGCAGCATTTTATGGCTAGATGCTCTTCCTGTCATATTTAGCCATAAAATCCCGTTTTTCAGATTAGGGATGCATTTGTTATTTTGCTTCCATTGCATAAAATGGATTTTTATTCAGCTGAGTTGCTATTTGCAACACCAGTGATTGTTCATTCACTGTTTTCCCTATATTGGTGGTGACAGATTTTATCTTAGCTTCATCACCATGATTGGCTATGAGTACATGCTATTGACAAAGCCCAACAAGGCAGAAGTGAGCATCTAGCATTCTCTCAAGCTACTGTCAGATAATTTTGGTTTGCTCTTGATATATTGTGTTTTTAAACAAGGTACATCTATGAGAGATATTATCTCTGCATGGAGACAACAGTAACTTTGCTTCTTTGCAATGAATTTGTATTAAGTATGATTGAAAGATTGATTCTTAGACAGACAGGCAGGCAGGCAAACTGGCAGGTAGATAGGCAGGTGGGTAGAAATGGAAATCACTATGCTAAATGCATGACAAATTACTCTATTGGTCTGGTTCTCTCTCTCCCTCACATACACACACACACACACACACACACAAACACACACACACACACAAATAATAAATAAAATAGTTTTCAAATGAGTTGAAGATCCATAGTCACAATTAATTATAAGTGGAAATATCT
>NC_068983.1:160467392-160470367 GCF_001194135.2 Octopus bimaculoides
CAGGCTATTCTTATTCTAGCAGCTACACTTTCAGCGCACCCACCCCCACTACTAACTTGGTCGCCCAGATAGCGGAAGCTATCGACTACCTCTAGTTTTTCAATATATATATATATATATATATATATATATATATATATATAGGGTGTACAAAACGGAGGCAATTTTGAATCAAAATAGCCATCTATGTATCATACATAATATATATGTGTCATTGATAGACCTGATGTTGCATGGCTGTACTGTCTTAAAAACATCTAATATTTATAGTGTTTTTAACACAGCACGTCCAAAAGAGATTTTATTTCAGAACAAATACTGCAGTAACAA
The DNA here is from genome assembly GCF_001194135.2 of Octopus bimaculoides. Classification (NCBI taxonomy): domain Eukaryota; kingdom Metazoa; phylum Mollusca; class Cephalopoda; order Octopoda; family Octopodidae; genus Octopus; species Octopus bimaculoides. The sequence continues at coordinate 160,467,723 of NC_068983.1, forward strand.
ATCTACCAATGGTGTATATACAGAGATGTGTAAGAGTGGGGAGGGGGGTAAGTGTAAAGGAAAGGGAATTGGATGGAACTCAAAATTGAAACTAGGTTATAAAGTGGTCTTGACATGCGCTTACTTCAACAGTATTGGTTAATTCTCTTTAGTTATTTACATTCTCAAATCACTTAAAAGTATTTTAACCTTATTTCTTTGAATAAATCAACCAGAATATTCGATGAATGTCCCTAACTGTCCTTATTTAACACCAACTGTAAAAGCAATACTGCAGGAGAAAAGATTTTTGCCTGATGTTGGCAGCTGAGGCAAAACAAATGATTCTTATTGTAGCATCAGTAATAATTCCAGCTCTAGGATCTGCTAAGCTGCAGCAAACCATTAACTGAAATAATATACAGTATCATAAATTTGCTGTAACTATCCCTTAGGATCAATAAAGTGCAAAGTGATGCCAGACTGGGACTAAATCTTGATTGTGTGCCAAGCAGAGGAAACAAATTATTTATGTTAATTTACGTTATATATGTATAAATTGCTATTTCTTTCTCTCCGTGGCTATCTGCCTCTCTGTTTATCAACATGTGCGTGTTATGTTTACTTGTTTGTTTTTTTTTTTTTATAATTTAATGTGTGCATTGTGTGCACAAAAAGGCATGTATTCTTGAGAGAACATAAATGTGTGTATAAAATCAGTCAAACAGACAGAGAGATAGATAGATACATGCATACATATATACATACATTGGTATGTATTTCTATATATATGTATATGTGAGTGAATATAGATTTATGTATGTATATGCATGTATATATATTTATATATGTAAATGTGTGTATTCATATATTTATATGTGTATATGTGTGTGTATGTATGTATGTATATATATCATCATCATCATGTATATGTTTATGTACTTAAAGAGAGAGCGACACACACATATATAGAACAAAGAAGAAATTAGATAGAGAAAAAGAGAGATTGAAATATAAGTGAACATACAAATAAAAATGCGAGCTATTTATCTGTGTTTATGTTTTGACATTTCAAAATTACTCTGAAAGCTGAAATTATTGACCAATGAGAAATGTTTAGTTAAACAAGAGTGTTATGAGGTGTATGTAAGGTTATAACTTATATTGATTTCAATTCACCAAAGTAACATAAAGCAGGTCAACTTTGACGTAGCTCAATCTAATCATCATTATTCACATTAAGTTAAACTCATAGATGAACCATAAGTGCTCAGTAGCTAGTAGCGAATTAGGGTCACATTGTTGACACAAGGTCAGGGATAATGAATTGAGAACAGCAATATAAGCATTCAAGACAGGTGGCTGCAGACGATGGCTATAGCCAGATATATATATAGTGCACTGTATGGTTTTGTGGCAGAATATATGAGAGGGCTATTTGAAGCGACCATTTCACAATCAAAGGTGAGAAAGGTGGAAATAAAACATGGCTTGAGACTTAGTTCTATAACAGTTGCTGCTAGAAAACACACCAAAATTAAATATGTGATAAACTGGCAGAAATAGTGGGGTAACTGACTAAATGATTTACAGTATTCTTTCTTGTTTCCCTACATTCAAGGCTCAAATCTCATAAGGACTGATTTTCAATTTCTTAATTTCAAGGTAAACAAAATACTTATCAGTAATAATTAATCTACAAGTGTCAGTTTAACTAGCTAGGCATGCAACCACACAGAACTTGCCCAAATGACTAATTAAGCAATTACTGACAGGATAAACCTGATGGCAGTGTAGTCGTGTAAGACAGTTGTTTCTAAATGTGTATTTTGCTTTAGTCCACAGTTCAAATCTCATCAGGAATATTAATAAATGAAATAAGTACCACTTGTAGATTGAAGCTTAATTCAATTAACTATTTCCCTTTAGCTAGTCTAACCTTCATTGTACTGCTCACATATCTGGAATGTTGTAGCTGCATGTATTCTAAACTACTATCAAAGTAATGTCATTTAGCCCTGATTCTTACATTAACATGCTATACCTACTAGTACGCAAATGGTGTTGCTTCTTCAATACACTTTACCTACTGTAACTATCATAGATTCAGAGTTGTACTTGTTCGGCAAATAACTTGATCAGAGATTGTGTTGACACTGAAACAATTATATACTTGAAAAGTCATTTAAGAACACAAAATTGTTATCTTCCTATTTGTTTATTTCTTAAAAGTACTATCTTTGTCCTATATATTCTTCCATGGTGATTATTCTGCTAAATTTTCTTCCTTTGTACCTTATCTTAAGGTTACAAATTAAGTGGCTCATCTTTCTACTAATTCTTGTTTTCTCACTGTTGTCTCCTTTCACACAAATGTTATCTTCTCTAGCAGTTTCATTCCTCAAACGGATGACTTATAGAGCTCTTTCTGTCTTCTTTCGTTTTGTTTTCCTGGTAAGTGTAATCTTAATTGTTTACAATCTTACTTTGCTTATTTTATGATTTTAAGGGCAACTTTTTAGGCTGTTTTATTATTTTTTTTCTCATTTTCTTTAGCAAATCCAAATGTATTAAGCAATTGCTTGACTTCTGGTTGGGGGTGACTTCTGGTTGGGGGTGACTTCTGGTTGGGAGTGACTTCTGGTTGGGAGTGACTTCTGGTTGGG
>NC_068983.1:160470588-160473369 GCF_001194135.2 Octopus bimaculoides
GGGAGTGACTTCTGGTTGGGAGTGACTTCTGGTTGGGAGTGACTTCTGGTTGGGAGTGACTTCTGGTTGGGAGTGACTTCTGGTTGGGGGTGACTTCTGGTTGGGAGTGACTTCTGGTTGGGAGTGACTTCTGGTTGGGAGTGACTTCTAATATAAGAAAATAAATAGATAACCTATAAAATGTCAAAAAGTTTTAGAGTACTTCAGTGATCAGCTCACTGACACAATTCTACTTCCATTGGAACTGTATCCATGACCAAGTTGCAAAATTGTAACATCTTTTTGACAATTCATTGTACATGGTAATATTGGAAAATAGATTGAAATGAAGATAGCAGCCTTTGATGTTTTTAAACAGATAAAATGACTCTTTCAAGGTCATCATCATCTTTTAACCCTTTCGTAACTGTATTTATTTTCAGATACTCTGTGTTTCTTTCAATTATTTAAAATATAACAAAGAATTTAGTAAAATAACTTAGTTATCATTAAGCTAGTGTTAGAAACATAAATTGCAACTAAGGCTTAGAGGTATATTTTAATGCAAAATTTATGAAATCAAGACATTTGTTCTATGGAGCCAGAGCCGGTTTTGGCCGGGCTGGTAACAAAAGTGTTAATGTCTGTTTTCCATACTGGTATGGGTTGGACAATTTGACAAAATTCAGTGAGATGCAGGGTTGCACCAAGCACCAGTGTGAGATTTGACATGGTTTCTACAGTTGGACAATCTTCCTAACACTAACCTCATTACAGTGTGTACTGGGTGCATTTTACAAGCCACTGGCATGAGATTTGCATGACAGAAGAAGAATGGGGTGAAAGGAAAAGAAACGAACACAAGATGTGAGTGTAAAATAGCTTCTACTCCTTCAAACTAGTAAAGTGGTTGTGACTCTTACCAACAATATATACTTCTTCTTTGCGCATTATTCCTACAATATTTCAACCAATAAATCCTTCAGAAACATTGTGTTTTCGTTTCTTGAATGGTACTGAAGATTTCCCTCCTTGCCTACATTTTATTACATTCATCATGAAACTTGCTGTCTTCTTCTGCCTTTGATAAATTAGGAAAATAACCTGCACGATAAGAGGTTTTATTATCTATCTCTTAGTATGCTCTGACTGAACAGATATGATATATGATCGAAGATATTCCAGATGTGACTGTTCTGTCTTTTTAATACATCTAGGATTATATTATTCAACATCCTTTCCATTATTTTTTTTTTTTTTTTTTTTTTTTTTTCAGGTAGTGAAATGCTATTTTGGAAGATTTTAATTCTTTTCTTTCTGAAAAACAACCATATTGAGGATTCCTCATTTGCTTTGTGAAAATATACCATAAATATCTCATGAATTAATCATCATCATCATCATCATCATCATCATCATCATCATCGTCACCATCCCCATCATCATCATCATCATCATCACCATCCCCATCCCCATCATCATCATCATCATCATCATCACCATCACCACCATCATTATCACCACCACCATCACCACCACCACTACCTTCTTCTTCTTTCAATGTTTATCTTCCATACTCTCAAATGGGATGGACTACTAAACAAGATCTAACTGGTTGGAGAACTGCTTCATGTTCCATTGTCTGCTTCGACGTGATTTCTTTCACTGGATACCCTTCCTACTTGCCAACCATTTTACAGAGCATGTTGGGTCCTTTTTCCATGGCAATAACATTAGTGAGGTTACCATGTAGCTTGCAAGACTAAGAACCCGTTCAACTTAGTGGGGCTAGAGTAGAGAAGGAGGCAGCTTTATGCTAGTTGATGAAAGGTTATAGCACGAATGAAGCGGCCAGAACAGAGATACAGAGCCATGTATCTCATCGACATTGCTCGCATTTTAGGGAAGATGGTGGGAATGATTAGCTTGGAGCTAGAAAGTAAGATAAAATGGTTATGACAAAGTAGCAGGTGAACTCTAGGGGCAGAAGAACAGGAAGGGTAGATGTGCAGAGGTTGCTAGAACATTTGGTAAAAGTGAAGGATACATAGAGACAGAGTAGCAGTGTGAATTTACTGAAGGATGAATGAATATTGAAATAAGAAATTTCATAATATTAGTAATCTGGGAGATTGTTATTGAGTTCATATCTATATGCATGTGTGTGCATATGCATATATGTGCATGTGCATCCATGTGTATGAGCATTCATGAGTGTGTATACATGTCCATATACATGCATGTGTAGGAATATTTTTATATGTTATCTTTTCTTTGATATAATGCAAAAAATTGAGGTTCAAACACCATCATCATCTACAAAAGGCAAACTATACATGTTGATCATTGTTTATTTGTTTATATTGTTTTTACGACCTTAACTTCTATTCAATACCTTCTCATTACTCAGGAATATTTCTAGGCATTTAATGAACTGCTTTGATGAGATTAATAAAACTGAAAACTGAAATATATTTTATTGTTATCATAAAGCTGCAATCAATTCTGATTTTCAAGTCATCAGAGTCAATAAAATGTAGACCAGATTCAATATATATAGAAGTATCAATATAATCAACAGGTGCATGCATGGGAATGGGGTTAAGAAGTTTGCATTACAGCTACACGATACCAGGATCAATCCCACTGAGGACCACTTTGAACAGGTGTTTTACCACAGCATCAGATTCACCATCACTGTCTAAGTAAAAATTGTATATCAAAAGCTCTGCAAAAACTCACCATATATATATATATATATCTATATATATATATATAGATATATATATATATATATATATA
>NC_068983.1:160474833-160477333 GCF_001194135.2 Octopus bimaculoides
ATATATATCACGCCAAGTAAAAAGTAGCAATGTTTTGAACCGTGAAGAATTTGTACCAGATGTTTGCAGAGTTTTGAATTTTTTTTTTATACATTTTTTAAAAATTGTCTGATAACACAGACATAGACTTGCCCAAATGCATCAATAAATTAACATTGATATTTTTTTCACCGTTGTTACAATCATCTGAAATAGAACTGTCAAAGCATGATATTTGAACAATTTTGCTATTCCACTTCGAAAAAGGACGTAAAGCAGCTGAAACTGTTCGTGATATCAGCAAATGTTTAGTGAGGAAATGACCAGTAAATGGTCAGTGCAAAAATGGTTTAAACAATCTTGCAGTGGAGACCTGAGCCTTGAAGTCTGTGAGCATAGTGGACTCACATCTGTCATCAATGATGGTCAGTTAAAGACCATCAGTAAGAAAGATCCACATTAAACCACTCGTCAACTGGCAAAAGAATTTCAAGTTAGCCAGAAAACTGCCTGCAATCATGTGCATGTGATCCGAAAATCACATACACACACATACACACACACACACACACACACACAGACACCATGTGGTTGGAGATTGTCATTAATTTTGATCTTATTAAAGACACTCAACAAGTGGAAAGCATGAAAGCACTTGGACTGCCCCAAACAAAGAAACAAGTGCAGCAGCTGAGGTACAATGTTCTGTCCTTTTTTTCTCTTTTTTTTTAGAAAAGACTGTTCTTAACTGATCGCAGAAAGTAAACAATATTGGGTATTAGTTTCCTTTTGGGAAACTTAGATGCTGTAAGCACAACCTGCTGTTGGCAGCACGAAGACCATCCAGCTGTAGAAGATCTGTCTCAGTGAATTCTATGTGATACATGCAAGCATGGAAAAGTTTGTTAAAACACTGATGAAGATAATGATGAAGGTGATGATGATGATGACGATGATGATGATGTGTGTGTGTGTGTGCTTATATATGTTTCATTGAGAAACCCCAAAACATTAGTGCTATATGAATGATGTACATCACTGCGATATGTGTTATGTATTAGATAGACACTCCCTTGTCACTCTTGCTGTCAGAAATGCAGTGAACCAGTGATTGGCTTGTTGGAAATCTATAATCAATGATGCTATTGTTCATCAAATATAATATAAAATGAATAGATAAATAATAAAGAAATAAATTAACCCTCCACAACAGACAACACACAAAGAAAAATATTATTTTGTAACAAAAAAAAATCATTATTTTGCAAATTCTTATCATTCCACATTTCATTAATATAATTTAGTTTATTAAAGGTTAAGGTTAGAGTTAGTGAAGCAAGTTAGATCAGGGATGGGCTGAGTCAGTAGAGCATCATGTTAAATGTATTACAGTACTTAGTTTTGTTACTCTAAATACTGAGTTCTAATCCTTTATTAATAACTATATCTTTTGTTAAGTTGATAAGATGTGTCCCAGTCCCATAAGTAAAATACTAGTAACATACTCTGGTCAGCTCCCTACAGCAATATGCTTATGAAAAATAAACTGATATATTCATATCATCATCATGAAGGAGGACCAAGATATGTGGCACATTGCTATACACAAGAAGATCTGCCCACCACAACAGAATTGATATCTTAAAGTGTGGTGGTGGTGGTGACTGGGTAACTGGAATGTTACTCTGTGATTTCTTAAAATCAAAGTGTCATGTAAAAAGCATTGGTGTTGGTTCTGGTACCATGTAAAAATCATTGGTGGTAGTGCCATGTAAAAAGTACCTATGTTAAAACAGACTATGGAACCTGGTGCAACCACTGGTCTTGCCAGTTCCTATCAAGCCATCCAGCCCATACTAGCTTGGAAAATGGATATTCTTTTCTACTCTAGGTATAAGGCCCAAAATTTGGGGGGAGGGGGGGCAATCGATTTGATCGATCCCAGTATGCAACTGGCACTTAATTTATCGACACCAAATGGATGAAAGGTAAAGTCGACCTTGGTGGAATTTGAACTCAGAATGTAAAGACAGATGAAATACTGCAAAGCATTTTGCCCGATGTGCTAATGTTTCTGCCAGCTCATTGCCTTTGTAAAATGGATTTTAAGGGGTGATGGTGATGATGTGATCATCATCATCATTATCATCATCAATTTACATTTATTTTTCCCTTACTGTCATGGATTGGATGTGCAAGACAGTGGCTTGTTAGATATTGTAGTTCTTCATCCTCTAACTTACAACAAAGATAAAACAACTCAATGCATATTATTTTTGGCAGAGTTTTTATGGCTAAATGCCATCCTTACCTATTAGAAAACACTGTATGACATGGACTTGATGCATTTTAATCTTCATATATACAACCACACACACACACACACACACACACACACACACACACACACACACACACACACACATACACACACACACACATATATATATATACATATATATATTGGGGCTCAGTCCTCTATCAGGAATCTTGAGCAAGTGTTTTCTACTGTAGCTCTGGG
>NC_068983.1:160478481-160480840 GCF_001194135.2 Octopus bimaculoides
TATCTGTGTGCATGTATGTATATCTGTGTGCATGTATGTATGTATGTATATCTGTGTGCATGTATGTATGTATGTATGTATGTGTGCATGTATGTATGTATGCATGTATGTATGTATGTATGTATGTATGTGTGTATGTGTGTGTGTGTATATATGTATGTATGTTTTGTATGTATATATACTTTATTTGTGGGATAACCGGACTGCCCTTAGTTTTATGTTAAGAGCTATATCTCTCAACAATCAGTCAACTCTGCTACATGGCACATTGGCGTTCATCACCATCTTGTTTTTATTGAAAATAGAGACAAACACTAACGTCCCATGTGACAGACTTGAATAATTGTTGAGAGATATCTCTCTGAAGATGAAACAAATGGTAGTTTGGTTATCCCATAAATAAAGAATATCTATTCAATAATGCTGAGCACTTGTTCTCACTGTCATTATTAACATTTGCATGTGTTTAGTCACCAGCATGGAAGGCAGACATTAAATGATGATGAAGAGGAATCAATTCAAATACATGAATAATGAAATTAGCAGACAGCAGGAGAACATGCACAAGGAATATATTAGTTTGACTCCTGGTAAAAGGAGAGAGTTTGACATTTCTATCATAGCTCTTCATCGGAAAGGAGAAAGGGAAAAGTTCAAAGAAGGAAAAGAAATCACTAACAGCACAAGTAATTACACTGTATATGTTTGGTTGTGTTGTTGTCAGGTCAAATCAAAATTGCTTGGGACAGCCTTTTGTAATCTTTTCAAGAAGTGCCTCATTTTTCCTCATCTGCCATGACCATGCTGCATATGGTCAGCTACCATAAGCCATCACCACTGCTGGATCCTCAGAGAAGCGAATACAATGATACACAGGAACCAACTTGGAAAATTGAGCAACATGACAAAACAGTCTGAGCTAATGTTCCTGTAGCATACAAGCAACAGATCACATTCTAGTTTCTGAGAACATTCATTGGTTGGATATAAAATTTGGCCCTTGGTAACCCTTAGTCCTGCAAAGTGTCCCGATACTGCAGGAGTCCATGGGTCTCCTAAGGACCCCAGACAGTATCAAGTCTTGCTACAATAGAGCAAGACAGGGAGGACCAGAGACCTGAAGACCTAAACCTTTGTCCTTTTGCTCAGATATTGACAGCACCAATCACCATTGCCCATTGAGTCAAAAACTGCGCCAGCATGTCCAAGTCTCTTTAAGATTTTGGATGCACAGCTAATGCTTTTATGAATCACACTGCAAAGATGAGTGAAGCAGTCAACATTGGCATTCTCATCTGCTACCAAGACAGACAAAGCGAGTCCTCCTGGCAAGAATTCAATGAATCAAGGACATTACATTCAACACCTCTGAATCAATTGGAGTAAGGTTTTTTCAGCAAAAATGTTTTCATGAACATGAAAGAATTCCAAAGCATACTCTATATGGAAAATTGTGTTCTAGAAAAAGACTTCCTTACAAACCAAAATCAAGGTGCAAGGACTGACTTATATCTGGTTGAAAAAAAGATAATACTTATGTAAGAGGTTGAGAAATAATTGGAGTTCTTAAAACGTCTGATGAGTAAAACATATTGAATGTGTCCTTACATTTTGAAGAGAATAATATTAGATATCTAAAATTAAAATGAGACTGAAGGAAAGGAAATCACATTGATTGCCATAATCCCTTCAAGTATATCCACCCTATCACAAACATTGTCCATCTAAGGCCAATTTTTATTAGTCATTCTATGAGACATAAATAAAGCAAGTTAATAATAGATCTTTGCTAGCTGAAATGGCTTATGTCTGCCAGTCATGGGAACAAAATAATAATGACTGAAATGATACATATTTGAACATAATGTGAAACATCATGATTCTGCAGTGCATTTAGCTAAAGAGAAAAATTTATGGGGCAGTTGTAGCAAAAGCTAGTGATCATCAACAGAACTAAAACATCATGTTTGCTTCACAACTACATAGTTTTGGGTTCAGTCCACTTGTATAACACCACGTACAACAGCCATGGGCTGACAATTGCCTTGCGAGGAAGCTCGGCATATATGTATGCATTTATATGTGAGTGTATGTGTTATTTCTTTACTACCCACAAGGGGCTACACACAGAGGGGACAAACAAAGAAAGACAAATGGATTAAGTCGATTATATCGACCCCAGTGCGTAACTGGTACTTATTTAATCGACCCCGAAAGGATGAAAGGCAAAGTCAACCTCAGCAGAATTTGAACTTAGAACGTAGCAGCAGACGAAATACCGCTAAGCATTTCGCCCTGCGTGCTAACGTTTCCGCCAGCTCGCCGCCTTATGTCAGTGTATGTGTGTGTGTGTGTGTGT
>NC_068983.1:160481038-160485156 GCF_001194135.2 Octopus bimaculoides
ATATATATATATATATATATATATAAATGAAAAAATGTATAAACGAACAACATAATGTATATTGAATGTAAAAACGATTGGGAGACAAATAATTCTTCATCAGTTAACCAATTGGTACTGTTTAGTTTCACACCTTTAATGAGTTTCACACTTTTAATGCTTCCCAATTGATGGTGCACACAAGAAAAGTTTTCTTGCATAGAATTAAGGACAAGAACAAACAAAATAAAACAAAACAAGCAAAACAGCATAGAGTGTGATTTAGGATGGTGGACAAGGATGAACAGTTGAACAAAAAATAGCCTTATGGCCAAGGAGACGAAAATAGTGGATAACTCTCAGAAAATGTCTTGAAGGACGGAGAATGAAGAGACAGAGTTTGCGACTGGTCAGCTAAGGGACCAGACTCAGAAAGGAAGAAAAATGGGAACTGACCATTGGTCATGTGACAGCAGCAGGCTGAGGAGAAAGACAGTAATACTGCATTGATGGTAACATTGCATTCAAAAATATTACTTCCTTGTCTGTATCATACAATACACATTCGGCACTTCTAAAAAAACAAATGTAAGCCTGTTTATATACATACGTGGTTTATATATATATATATATATGTGTGTGTGTGTGTGTGTGTGTGTGTGTGTGTGTGTATATACATATACATACATACATACATACATACATACATACATAATTTTATAATAAAAACCACAAGTCTTATTAAATACAGCTACCCAGGGATTCCTGGTCAAAACATTGACTTATTTTGTCATTTCTCAACAAGCTGACAACTGGACCATTTGTCAGTTGTCTTTTGAGCAGATGACGTTTAAACAAGAGATGTTGATAAGGAAGAAAACAAGAAGAAAAACACAAGGGAGACAACCAACATTACAATAAATCAATGACAAGCAGATGCAAAAAAGAGGTTAATGGTTTACTATGTGTCTAGTGGCCTATTTTTTAATTCCACAAGATGCATTTCTTAAAACGAGGGCATGCAAATAAAAATTTATCTTAAAATACAGAAAAACGTTTATGTCCACATTGTACTCTCTAACTAGCCTTCCTTTCTTGTTCAACTGGCATATTCATGTATCTACTCTATAGCAAGATACCTATTACTATCCTTCTATACTTCTAATGTTTCATCAACTGGCACAAAGTCACCACCCCATCACTACTACTCCCTCCTCCCAGCTGAGGAGGTTTTTGTCTTGAAACTTGCTTGGTGACCTGTCAGTGGTGATGCCATGTAAAAAAGCACTGGTAATAGTGTCACATAAAAAGTACTCAATACACTTTGTAAAGTGGTTAATGTTAAGAAGGGCATCCAGCCATAGAAGCCATGCTAGAACTGACATTAGAGCCTGGTGTGGCTCCCAACCTTACCAGCTCCTGTCAAACCATCTAACCAATGCCAGTATGGAAAACGGATGTTAGATGGTTTCAGGTTCAATCTTAAAGCATGGCATCTTCAGCAAATATCTTCTACTATAGCTCTAGGCCAACCAAAGTCTTGTGAATATATTTGGTAGGTGGAAATTGAAAAAGCTTGTCCTGTGTGTGTGTGTATGTGCATGTGTGTGTGTGAATGCATGTGCGTGTATTAAATAATTTTACAGTGAAGTTTAGTCTGTTTTAATTATTTTCTCACTTTAGGCTGTTGTTGTTGACAACATTACACTTGATATCCTCTCCAATTTTTAGGTTTTCAAGTGATATTCGTATCAGATCTAATTGAATTTTGGAAATTATTCTTATTTGACCTAATTGATAAAATAAATGTTCTGAATTCAATCCCAAGTCTATCCCAAGAATATCACTTGAAAACCTTATAATTGAGATAATACCAATTATAATGTAGTTGATAAGATATCTAAAAAAACAAACATCTTGAGAAACATTATTGTCACTGGAGAACAGTAAAGGCTCAAAATACAATCTTTGGTCAAGTTCAAGAATTTCATAGAAAGACAATTGAAGAGATTTGTGATTAAGGTATTGTGTCAGAAATATTTGTGTGACTAAGAAATTTTTTTTTTTTTAATGAGAAGTGAATATTAGCCTGTTTAGAGAATTCAGCAAGTTCTCTGGCTTATTATTATGCCACAAGATATTTAATTGGCAAGTTAATAGGGCATCAAATACAATGTCTTGTGCTGTTCTTTTCAACTCGCTACATTTGGAGTTCAAACCCTGAGGAAGTGAGATTTAGCATTCACTCATTTAGGTTTATAGAAACAAAGTACTAATTTAGTACTTGGGTTACTCCTTCTGCTTAGGCAAAATTCTACTTGCTTTACATTCTGGTGAGATTAATTTTGCTTTTCATCTTTTTGCGAGTCAGTAAAATAAGTAACAGTCCATAATTGAGATCAATGAAATTGACTAGCCCCACTCTCCCAAAATTTCAAACCCTGTGCTTACAGTAGAAAAAATTATTATTTTCTTCCCCGCCACCTCTCTGGCTCTGTCTCTCCCCTCTCTCTCCTCCTCTCTCTCTTCCTCTCTCTCCCCCTCTCTCTCCCTCTCCGTCTCCCTTTTCTCTCTGTAGAAGAAATCAGTTGTGCTTCGACCTGGAATAAGATGGACAATCTGCAGGTCACTACGGCATCCCCTACAATTCCATCAGGAGTTCAAAGCTCAAAAAAAGAAGGACGTATTCCAAGGTTCACAAGTTTCTGCAATTAATTGATATTCCACAGTCCATTAGCATTCTACATTTAATTAATATTCCACAGTTCATTTGAAGAACACAGTTCATTGGTATTTCAAAGTTCATTAGTATTCTACAGTTCATTAGTTTCCATGGTTTATTAATATTCCAAGTTAATTAATATTCCACAGTTCATTTGTACAGTGATTTTTTTCCCAACTTATTTTATCATGGAACCCTTATGCGATTTTCAAAAGAATTACTGAACCCAAGCATTTATTTTAAAGACAACCTGTACCACCCTAATTTTAATAAAATATTAAAAGAAACGAAAAAAAAATTGTTTTAGAGAAAGAAGATATTCATATAAAAATCACATAATCATTTATTTTGATAATGGTGAATTCTATTTCTTCATAAAATAAATTTCTATTAAATTTCATCAAAAGTCTTCTTATCTTGTTGAACCCCAGAATTTTTTCAAGGAATCCAATTTGAGAAACATGACATTAGTATTTCATTAATTCATTAGTGTTCTAGTTTCATATTAATTTGTGTTTCATTTGTTTTCTGTTAATTCCTGTACAGTCTTAAAATGTATTCCAAAGTTTCCTCTTGCTTCAAATTCTTTTGTTGCTTGAAAGTCCATTAGTAGAATACTTCTTGCATTTATCATCAATATTTTAAAAGTATTTCAACAATCAGAGCTAACTGTTTCAGTGATATCACTGAAAGCTAAAAGTCGTTGTTTTTAGTTTGCTTAAAATTGTTTGGTTAAGAAGTTAGCTTCATACTTGTGTCATTCTGGATTCAATCCAACTGTACAGCACTTTGTTCATGTAACATGTACTGGGAGCATTCTATCATGCCAACATATAAGTGCACGCACACACACACATATAAGTGCACGCACACACACACACACACACACACACACACACACACATACACACACACATACACACATACACACACACATACACACACATACATACAAAGTTATAAGTGCAATCAAGGCTGTGTGGTTAAGAAGTTTGCTTCTCAATCAAGGGGTATGGAGTTCAATATACACAGTATGATACCTTGGCAAGTGCCTTCCATTATAGCCTTGGGCCTGCCAAATCCTTGTGACTGATGTTGGTATATGAAAATTAGAAGAAGCCCATTAAATACACATGTCTGTGTGTGTTAGTGTCTCCTTATCTTGACATGGTGTAATAGTTGTAAATGAGAGTCATTATCATACAGTGGTGACATTCATTTCCAATCTTCCATAGGCTGTAGTTGAAGCCAATGGCGATTTTTTTAATGAATTTACTTTTTAGTATTTCAAGATAATTTTATGTAATTTTGGTAAATATATCCTGTTAAAATGATATGTCAGTGCTATTTTCATTTTTGTGTAATTTAGATGACAGTTTATTCATTGCACCCAGTATATATATATATATATATATAT